>NW_027207901.1:0-57955 GCF_963455315.2 Globicephala melas
GCTTTCTGCCTGCTTTTGTTCACTTTCCAGGGCCTTCAAATATTGTTTTTTGTTTGTATTTTGCTCAGATTTTATAGTTGTTAATTGTGGCATAACTGGCCTAACAAAGTAACTCGAAATCTGGAACCAAGACTCATATATACACTGTATACATTTAAGAGAACATTTATAAGAAAATCCTTCCCCCATTTTTTTGTAGTCACAAGGATTTGGATAATCTAAATGTCTTTAGAGGAATGGTTATGTTAAATGTTCTAAACACATACATGTTGGAACACTAAACAGATGTCAGATGCAAGTATGTACTAGATCCCAGGGATACAGTATTAAATAAAACAGATAAGTCCCTACTCTCTTGGAATTTACATTCTAGTGTGGGGAAATACATAATAACTATATAAACAAATAAATATGTAATTTAAAAGGTGGTGATTAGTCCCTTGAAGAAACACTAAGCATGGTAAGGCAGTAGAAAGTATTGGCTTAAAAAAAAAAAGTTAAAAAAAAAGTATTGGCTAGAGAGAGGGATTACCTGATAGATTGACATTTGGACAGAGATCCAAATATAGTGTGGAAGTAGGCCATAAAGATAACTGTGAAAGTATATTCCAGGTAGATGAAATAGTACAATGGCCCTGAGGCAGGGGCATGCCTAGAATATTCAATAATTAGCAAAGTAGACAGTATGGCTGAAAAGGTGTGTATGAAGGGGGCGAGTGTTAGAGAGATAATTGGAATCCAGATGATACAAGGGGCTTTTCGGTTATAGTAAGAACTCTGGGCTATATTATGAATGAGATGGGAAGCCATTAGAGCATGTGAAGAAGAGGTTAAAGTGAGTTATAGGTACATATAGCAACACGAAGAGAACTTAAAAGCACTGTGTTGAGTGGGAAAAGGAAGATTTATAGGAAGATATCACTTATGTTCACTCATGAGCACAGATTAAAAAGTCCTATACAAAGTATTATTAAACTGATTTCATCAATATATAAAAAAGATATAATCAACTAAGCTAATTTTATTCCAAAAACTCAAGGTTGATTTCACATAAGGAAATAAATCTTTTACTTGCTACACTGACAGAATTTTAAAAAATATATGATCATCTCAATTCAGAAGCAGCATTTGACAAAATTCAAAATCCAATTCATGATACAAGTAATAGCAAGTAGAGCACATTACTGATCTGACAACCATTAATCAGAATCTCACTTCAAATACCACACTCAATGACAAAATACTGAAAGCTTTTCCTTCAAGTCTGATAGTGATTCAGACTTCCACCAACATCACTCTTCTTGAACATAGTGATGGATCTCCTGGCCAGTGGAGTATAGCATGGATAAGAATAAATGCCATAGAATTAGAAAGGGTGAAATAAACTGATATGATGTTCAGAGACGATATGAGTATCATATATGTAGAACATAAAAGAATACAGATAAATTATTAGTTAGTAAGTGAGGTTATTTAGCAAGGGTGCTGCTCCATGGTCAACACACAAAAATTGGTTATATTTCTGTATAAAAGCAAGGAGAAAATGAAATTTCTAAAGATCCCATTTGCAAGACGTTTAAAAAAGCAACAGTAAATGCCTAGGAATAAATATAACAAAAGATGTGCAAGAAGAACTTTGCACATAAATCTATAAACCATTATTGACAGCAATTAATGAAATGGCGCACACAGACCACAGATTTGGAAGCCTCAGTATTACAAATGGATCAGTTCGCACCAAACTGAGCCTGCGTAAGAAAATCCCATCAGGGTGTTCAGGGAACGTGACAATCATGGAAATGCAAAGGTCCAACAATAGTCCTTCTGGAGATGAAAAACGTGTGGGACTTGCTGTACCACATACTAAGACTTATTAGAAAGCTACTGTAGTTAAAACAGTGAGGTACTGCTGTGAAGACAGACGTACAGACCAAGGAATGGATTAGGGTGCCCAGAAACAAACTCGCACTTAACAGAAAAATATGGAAAGGTAGAGAGTAACAGGAAAAATTTTTTTTCAATGAACAGTTTTGTATTAATTGGGTATCTAGATGGAAATAAAATTCAACTTGGCTCCTATTCTAACCACACAGAAAAATCAGTTGCACATGGGTTGTAGAACTATGAAAAGCAAAATACTAACACATCCAGAAGATAAGTTAGTAAGATATCTTCATCATTTTGGGGTAGGAATGATTCTTTAAATAGGCACACATAGCATTAACCATGAACAATCGATAAACCAGGCTACATTAAACTTCTGTTCATCAATAAACACCCATTAAGAGAGTGAAAAAGGAAACCACAGAATGGGAGAAGATACATGCAGTACATATAACCAGAAGGGATTATGGTGTGTGTGTGTGTGTGTGTGTGTGTGTGTGTGTGTAAAATACAAAATCAACAAAGACAATCCATTAGAAAAAATGGGCAAGAGACTTCAACAGGCACTTGATCGAAGAGGATTTTCAAGCAGTCAGTATATGAAAAGAATTTTCAAGCAGTCAGTATATGAAAAGGTCAATCCCATTAGTAATTAGGGAAATGAAAAGTTAAACCAAAGGACATAACATAACACATATACTGGAACTGGGGGACAATGCCACAAGATAGCAAAGATATGGAATAAAGTGAATTCTCACGTGGATTAAGTGAACACTCATTTCCCTGGTGAAGGGAGTATAAATTGAAAAATCTGTAAACAGTCTGGCATTAACTATTAAAGTTGAGGATATACATACTTTATGACCAGTTTTCTCCTAGTTATATTCCCAAAGGAAGCATGTGCACATGCACAAGAGGCACTTGCAAGATTGTTCACAGCAGCATTGTTTGTAGGAACCACAAACTAATCATTAGGCAGTTCACATTCTGTTTCTCTTCCTTCCGGGTACACGGTAGGCTCGTACGGGAGGTATATATGGCAATGAGACTTGTTTTGGCTAATTAAACGGGGCAAAGAGGACATGTGTCGCTTCCAGAGTGAAGCTTTTGGTGCCGGGGTGTGATCTGTCTCGTTCCCTTTTCTCGCCTAGTGATTACGGAAGCATGTACTGCAATGGAGTTTCATTAGCTTGAGTACCTTAGTGACTACGAACAGAGTCCCTGCCAACCTACAGCAATAGTAAAAAATTATCTTTTGTGGGGTTAAGCCATTAATATTTTGGGTTTTTGTTTCCTGTAGCATGATCCAGCCCATTCTGATTGATATATAACTCAAATGTACATCAACAGTTGAATCAATCAATAAACTGTGGTTTCTTCACAGAATGGGATATATTTCTACAGAAATAAAAATGAATGAAATTCAGCTGCACTCAACACATGGATGAATCCCATCCATGGGATGGGAAGAAGCCAGACACATGGAAATATATACAATTTAGGTATGGATGCTCAACTGGTAAGACTATCAAGAGAAGCGAGGAAATCAATGTCATGAAAGTTAGGATGGTGGTAACTTTGCAAAGTCAAGAGAAGAAAGTTGGGAGGTGACATAAAAGAGGCTTCTGCGTGTTGACAGCCTTCTGTTTCTTAGTCTAGGTGGCGCGTACACAGGTACCGGCCTTGTGATAAACCATTAGGCTTAACATTTTTGTTTACTTTTCTGTACAGGTGTGTGTTTTGTTTACTTTTCTGATGTGTTCAATTAAAAGGGATTTAAAAAAAAGATTACTAGTCGCTGTAACAACAAACCAAGGGTATAATGGCTCAAAAAGATAGAGATTTCTTTTTCACTCACGTGAAATCCAAAACAGATGTTCTTAATTGGTGGGTGGCTCTCCTCTAAGTGATGTTCAGGCTCCTTCCACCTTTTGGCTCCGTCATCTTCAACGTGTAGCTTTCAAGGTCATATGCTCAAAGGCCAAAGTGGAAATAACATGGGGGACTGTGCATAGGAAAATTTAAGGGCCCAAGTCACAGAAGTAGCACACCTTAGTTCCACTACCATCCAATTGGCTAGATTCAATCACATGGCCCGACTTAAGAATAAGGGAAGCTGGGAAAGAATACAGCTAATTTCCCAGGAAGAAGAAAATGGGTGCGAGGAACAGCTGGCAAGTCTCTGCCACAGCATGCATATACCAAAACCACCATCTACTTTGCCAAAGATACACAAGTGTCCAGGGGCACACAACAAACACATTGTGGGGTACAAGAGGAGCAGAAGTATGAATCAGGAATAAAGTAAACAAACAAAATAAAGAACAGGAGAGGGGCCTTTCTGAGCCGGTCCTAATATAGCGCCATGAACATAGAGGAGGATTATCTCAATTCTCAGCATCAATCTATGTACCCAAAACAGTGAGAGTAAAGTCAAGTAGCAATGGTGACAGCAGTGCCATCCTAACCAGACTGACTAAAGTTGACCTTAGGTTTTGCACCTGTTCATCCTCCCTTGGCTCCTGTCTGTTCTCTAAGCCTCACTCCCTGGAATTTCCATTAGTTCTCTGAGTAACTTATTGACACCCTTCCAATAATTTTTCTTCTTAACCATCTTATTGAAGCCAAATTTGTACAGAGCAGATTTATTTTACCTACTGAACTTCCAGAATATGCTGAACTTTCGCCCTTACAGCAGGCACCCTATTCTGTCCCTGGCTTCGGCGGGACGCTGCTGCAGAAAGCCCAGCGCTTACACCTGCCTCCAGCAGTAACAGCCAAGCGGCAGGAAGATGACCCTTACCTCCCAAATCTCAAATGAGTGCATCCAGTCGGGGGCACTTATTTTGTACTCAGAACCCTAGCTGCAAGGATTTTAATTTCTCCAGATGGCAAAGAATTTGAGGCAACCAGGCCAATATATAAGTTTACTACGGTGGATGCATATTATGAAGTACTTCACAGCTGACAGAAGCAACAATCTAGATGTATGAGCAGCTACGTGGAATATACTGACTATTTACCTATTTTCTTTTGGCTCCTACACTCTCCATATCTCCCTCTGCAGCACACCTCCCTCTCAGCCCCCACGTACACACACTCTGGAGTTGTGTTGTTGCAGCTGTGACTCTGCAGAGTGTATTTCCCAGAATCCACTGGCAGGTGGTTCCATTAGGTTCTGCCAAAGGATGCCATAGAGGGAAACTGAAAATGAAACATGGGGGGAGAGTCTTCATTCCTGTTTTCCGGTTGCTGTCACAGTATTTCAGCTGCAGACAGTTGTCTCTGGCTACTAGCTTCTTTTGCACTCAGCAGCAGCTTTGCTACACTTCTGAGACACCAGCAGCAGATCAGCTCCCCCCTTGGCAGTCAGAGAACAGTCAGACCTTGCTCCCTCACCCTCAAAGCCATTTCCTTCCTCAGAAGTCCAAGCACCAGGTATGTGGAGGGAGCCTCCCCATAAAGATCTGAGTACTGACCAGTTAAAAGTGGCCCCTTTTCTGAGCTCCTAGTTCCTGGTAATTATTTCCCTTCTTCCCTTTTGTTTTCCCAGGCCTTAGGACATTATCTGATTTCTCCAGTTCTTAATTTTTAATTACATCAAGCATCTTCTTTTGTCTCAGCCTCTATCACTTGTAATCAATTCTCTGCATTAAATGCCCTCTATTTGAAACACTTAGTACGGTTTCTATTTCCCTGAGTGGGCCCTGATTGATAACATAGATGGATATTAAAAACACAGTTGAGTGATGGAAAAAAAGAAGACAAGATTTGTTGACAATACTCTATAAATAAAGCACATGCATGAGAACAATTCACATTTTACAAGAACACTTGCACAAGTAAGAAGATGTTAAATAAGGGTGCTAGATACACCTACACAGAATTTACTCTAAGGTAATAAAGCTGATCCAGGCCCACCAACCTTCCTATTGTACGTGAAGTTAGAAATGCAAGCTTCACTGACGGGAATTTTTAGGAATAGAGAGAACTTCTCCCTGAAAGGTTAAAGAAGCAGCGCTGTCCCCTCCATCCTAAATCAAGCGAGGAGGGCTCCAGCACAACCACTTATAGTCATTTCATGTTCCCAGGAGAGGGAGAGACCTTATATTCATTCAGCATTACATTCTCTAGCAAGAGGCTTGCTACACTCAGAAACTTATAGACCCGGCTCCATATGGCCACTGGGGTGGAGCCTGGGGCAGAGGCTTCTTGGGAGAAAGTAACCTGAGTCACTTGTGAGGGTTTGGAGCCAGAGAGAGAGAGATGGAGAGGTCAGAGTCAGGCTAGCTGGGACAGGGCAAGGGGAGTCAGGGGCTGGCGGGGCTGCACTGCTGCTGTTTGGCAGGACAAACATGCATGAGTTTCCCGGGAGCTCCCAAAATGGTAACCACTCCTAAGGTATTTGTTGGAACCTCTCCCAGGAGGGCTGCCCGCCAGGGTGAGGGACTTCAGCACTAGGACGCTGTGCATACGCTGTCAGTGTCGGGAGCTGAAGAGCCGAGGGGGAGTGTGGGCTGAGTATTGTAAGGAGGGAACCAAAACCAGTTAGTGTGCAAGTGCCATGGCGGGACTCCAGAGAGCCTCACACACTGAGCCAACATTTAAATGCCTGTCTTAGTAGAACACACTGATGAAGCTAAACTAAATCAAAGTTTAGCCTTTGTGCCTCTAACATGCCTTCCCCCATCCCAGTCCTAAAAGTGATAGAGGAGGTAGAGAATGAGTGAAATAAACAGACCATGAAGGTTTCCCCACCCCACTGAGCTGGAGGGAGAACAGCTTTGAATTGGATGAGTTGCTGACAGGCCACTGAGATGTGGGAAGGGGCGGGGGGGACAAATATATTTAAAATAGTAATATTTCAGATTGGTCTCAGCCATGTTATAGGGAATAAATGGAACATATTTACACCAGAATACTAACAATGTGGAAGGACCCTTGAAGTAAGGCCAAAATGATAGGGGCTGTGGCTACCTGTGAGACTCCTGAGAAGGGTAATAGTAAGTAGGGTGTCTCTGCTTAATCAAAACACATCATCTTGTGACCATGAGGATCAAGAGAGTCACACAGACCTAACTGCTAACATCCTTGAATTCCTGAACCAATGCCAACAACCACCAACCATCAGGTTTCTAGTTTTACAAGAAGAAAAATCTAATTTGTTTAAGATATTCTTTAGGGGGATTTCCTTTTTTTGTTGTTGCTTTTGTCACAATCAAAATGTAACTGATAAACTGATAAAATCAGTATCTCAACTTCCTCATGTGAGCATATTTTTCCCCAGTTAGGAGCCTAATTCATAGGACTGGGGAAGTGTTGACCGGCATCTGGTAAGCTAATTAAATGTCTGAAGCACCCTGAAGGAAACAGAAAGGGTTCTGTGATCAAGACAAGGTGGACAGGGTGGCCAGAGAAGCTATATTAGCCAGGGCATATCATGCTAAACACTAATGCAACAGAGGTTACTCCTTGTTCAAAGAAGTGTGGATATTCTCGATCAAGCAGTTCTCCTCTAAGCAGGGACTTAAATATCCAGACTCCTTCTATGCTCTGACTCCATCTTCAAAACACGTGCTTCAAGGTCACCCTGGAAGGCAGAGGAGGGGGTGGAGAACACGGAGGAGGCTCGTCCACTCTTGAACTGTCTTGGTCTGGTAGTGAAACGTCACTTCTGCTCCCTTTCCACTGGGGAGGACGATGTACACAGCCCCACCTTGATGCAAGGCGCTGGGAAATGTAATTTAACTGTGTGTCCAGGAAAAGGACATTTTGGTGAGCATCTAGCCCGGTTTTTCCACAGAAGAAAAGGTGATGCTGGTGTGAAGATCTGGAAGATGAAAATGAACTCACCAGGGAAAAGTATCCTGAGAACATGGAGTGGCAAATGTAACGACCCAGAAGTAGAAATGGCTTGGAACACTTGAGGAATGGAAAGAAAGCCTGTGTGGCTGCAGTTTCGTGTAGGAACAGTGGGTTAAGGTGCAGCTGGAGAGGGAGGCCTGGGCAAGATCACACAGGGCCTGGGAAGGAGTTTGCCTTTTGTTCTCAGAGCACTGTGAATCCACTGAAGGATTTTCAGCAGAGAAGTGACATATCTGACTTACATTTTAAAAAGCTCACTTGGCTGAGTGAAAAATGAACTGCTCTGGGGACAGGAGTGCAAGCAACTGGACCCGTAAGGTGGTTACTGCAGTAGTCGAATGTCCTAGAACCAGGTGGACAGCCTGGGAGGTCACCAGGGATGGAGGACAACGTAATTAGAGGTCTCTGTGAGAATCTGTAAAGGGCTTCGTGAAATTACGTAAGTGGTTGAGTGACTGGAGCCGAGCTGTGTCTCTGCCAAGACCACGTTGCTTCTTTGGGAACTGTGCTCCCTTAGAACAGTGTTACAGGAACAAAAGCTGGAGCACCCCAATGACTGCAGGGGCAATAAGCCTCTAAAAGGGATGCTGAGGAAGCATAAGCACAGACTGCTAGCCAAACCCAACTTTATTCTCGTCTCTCACCACGCCTCCAACCCTTTTTCATTTACAGAAAAGCTGCAGCAAGCCTGTGACTTTTCAGCTCATTCTTAGTTCATAGATGTCTTAGAATCAGTTTAAGATACAAAACCAGTCTCAGATAATTGCAATGTCTAATCCTACGTTACAATAATTAATCTGCACCTATTGTAGCTTTACCTATTTTCGCCTCCCAGCTCTGTCCCACTTAAGTCAAGGAGCCTGCACTGGGGAAGGGAGGAATGGTCTGGATGCTCTCTGCTCTTCTCACCTCCTCTCCACCTAAGAGCTGCTGACTGCTCTGGGCCCAGCTGCAGAGAGGAAGAGGATAAAACAGTGCTTGCTTGACTGGGTGTTTCTGTGCCCCACGGGCCTGCTAGATATTTAAAGGGAGCATCACGCTGTCCCTTTTCTGCAGTCCCGTTTACCTTGGTGGATGCAGCTTTATTCTGGGTGGTTTCCTGAGACTCCCTCCTCAGCCCACATGGCACACTCCTAGCTTCTTTGTGCTAAGGTCTCCTTGCCTCTTCAAATGGTCCTACCGGACAGGACTCAAGACCAGCTGACACTTCCCTCTCCTGCAAGGTGCAAAGGATACACTCATGCATGGCTTACCACGGCAAATTCTGGGAACACAGGCCAATGCAAAAGCAGCAGCACTCCCCTGGCTCCACCCCTGAAACAGTTAATGAATCTCTGTTTGCCCTCCGCATTTCCAGGGCAGGAGTCAGATTCCAGGTTCACCATTTCTTGGCTTTAGGAATAAATACCTCAGGCTTCCCAAATGCTCCCAGTGGAATCTCCAATTACACTCTTTCCCACTCTTGTTTACTTCTTACTATGACTGCACTCCTTCATTCTGTTCTCCAATTGTTCCTTAAACTGATCTCACTGTTCCTTAAACAGCTGGCATGCTGTTATTTCTTAAAGAAATATATATTGTTCTCTCTTCAGTCTAGGCTCTCAACATTAGACACTGAAGCCCAGGCATGGACTTGAAGAACAGCTTGTCCTGAAGCTGACGATGGAGCAGGGGGGCACCCAGACTCAGGAAAGTCCTGCTTTCAGAATTGATAGAAACGCAGATGGAGGCTTGGCTGAGTTAGGGGGAGCCGGGGTCCTGAGTGAGACCCAGAAAGATGTTTATGTAGGTGGCTGGAGCCAGAACAGGCAAAGAAAGAACCCAAATTTTAAGTAAGGGAGGAAAGCAAAAGAGGGAAGAAGGCAGACCCCAGCTGTCCTGCTGAGCATGATAATAAAGCAGGGAAAATTAATCAAGATCTAGGAATATAAATAACACTTGGGAAACAGAGATATGGAGCTATAAAAAGGTGACGTGTGCACTGCAGTGAGACAGATGCCCTGCTACTCCAAAACATCCCTTAGACTTTATGGCTTGCCTCCCTCCCTGTTATCCCAGGAGATTCCTGTCCCATGGAGCTGCCACAACAGTTGTCTCCCCAACAATCCCCAGTGAATCCCGCCAAGCTGGAGAGGACTGTCAGGGTATTTTGCCTTGGCTGCCTGGTAGCCAGCTCCACTCACCAGCCTCACATCACCCCCAAGATGGAAGTCTCTCTAGTAGGCTGTGTGAACCCTCTGTCCCTTTGAAATTCACGCTATCCTGCCTCTCCTACTCTTTGCAGATCTCCTGGATCTGCCCCCTTCTTCAAGAGGTTGGCACCTGTTCCACGCTTATGTCTACCATCATCCTGGAGACCTTCAAAGTCCACGCAGAACCTCTCTCAATACCTGAGGCCTCCATGCATTAACCAATCTCCGGGCAACCTCCCTTGCACACCTCTCAGGCACTCACCCCTATAACTACACTCTAAACTTAGCCACTGCCTGGAGCTGCTCTGCTTCCAATATGAATTATTCAGGCATTCCAGTTTCTGACCACAGTCTCCCATCCTTCTAGGTTACTTGTTCAGTTACCCCCAATGCAACAACCTACTCCTGTCTTTGCTCCACTCACCTGTTCTACCAAATTCCATGGTCCAGCATAGCAATCGCTTACTTACGAACGGTCTGAAATTCCTTTGCTCATTTATTTCAATTGCATGGCAAGTTTCCAATCCTGGATGATCCCTCAGTACTCATTTTTTCCACAGCTACACCTAGATTCCTGAGTACGTAGAGAGAACCACAGCATTGGGCTCACTATAAATTCATGAATAATACCACTATAAATTCAAACCCCAGGCCCTCAACATTATGCAGCAATCCTCTCCCTGCTGCGACCTGACCTCTCTCTCATCTTAATAGACCTTTCAACAGCATCTGTCGGCCTAAAACCTCCCCACTCCTTCCACATTAAGAAATTCATTCTCCTGGTTTTACTCCTCCATCTCTGGCCCCACCTTCTCTTCTTGTCCCCTTTATTGGTTCATTTTCCTTTACTCATCCATTAAATGCTCCTGTGAGTTCTATTCCAAGCCACTTTCTCTTCTCGTTATCTTACTTCGGATATCTTACCTATTCCTATGACTTGAGTTACCTCCTCTGGCTGCTGAGTTTCTGTCCCACTTCCAAGTGAACATCAAGGTACCAAAAACCCAACCTTTTGAATGGCGTCACCAGCCCAACCAGTTGCTCAAGCCAGAAACCCAAGACTTGCTTCAGATTCCTTTCTCTCACCAAGCCGCAATGTCCCACCAGTTCTACTCACTGAAGTTCTCCCAACCGCCTCCGCCTATTCCACCGTCACTAGTTCACAGTGCCCTCATCATGTGCCCGAACCTGGGCTCCTGCAACACCCCTGCTTCTCATCGGTCCCACTCAACCGGACCCTGTCATCCTTATCACCTCCTTAGATGGATCTCAAGTGACCAGCTCAGGAATACAAAGATAAATATGAGTTGAGAAGACTGCAGCCTAATGCACAAAGCAATCGCCACACAGTATTTAGATGCTGAAATTGCACTCTTCACGTAGCGCTTTGAGAGTGCGGATGAAGAAGTTAGTTCTGCTTTGGGAGTAACGGAGTAGGAAACAACTAGGCTGTTTGGAAGGATGAGTAAGACTCTGCTGGTCAGATGAGTATTCAGCAGAGAGAAGCACATGCAAAGGTACGGAGCAGTAGCTGCTGGATGGTTCATAGCCCAGTCTCCAAACATGCCCTCTGGCCTACACAGCCTGCCTCAAAACACCCACCTTACTGGAGGCACCCAACTGGCTCAGAGCCCTGGAACCTGTGTCCCAGTGGTCACTCTCAGTTCTTGTTCTTTGAAATAGGTAGAACAGGCTATATCTTTATACCTGGGCTCATGGCAGATGCCTTCTGGAAGGGGCCAAGGACCTATCATCCCAGTTCATCTTCTCCCGGCACTAGCCTTCCCTGTCCATAGCTTTCCTAAGACATGCTGATTTGGGCCCACTACAAGGCAGAAACAACAGACAGACCCTTCTGCCAATGAACAGCCCAATCTCCACCCCAAATAGCATCAATCAGGTGTGATTTATGAAGAGGCCCAGCTCCTGCACCACCCCCCCCCCAAGAACAGCTCACAATCTGTCAAGAATCTCTAAAAATCCTATAAAATAAGCCTGTTGAAAGGCCTATCTTGAGCTCTCCCAGAGTCTTCCTCAGTCAACAAGTCCATTCTTTACTCTTCAACCCCTAACCCTGCCTGGAGAAGGTCTTTAGAAAACAGTAATGCTTACAACACACATCAGCCACAGCTGCAGTTTATTGTGCACGTCCTGTGCACCCAGCCCTAGCCACAGATTTCCTCATTAACCCACACCACACAACAATCCCATGAGACAAGAATCCTACCATTTTCCAAATGAGTAATATGACATTCAAAGATTAAAAGACTCAGCAATCAGTGGCAGGCTACCTGATTCCAAATTTGTGCCCTCAGCCAGACACACACCAGGGCCCTATGGGACAACAGATACTAGGAGTAGTTTGGGCCATACAGCTCCAAAGATGGAGATAAGGATCAGGGGAAAGAAGCACTCAGTACAGGGACAATCAAACCATCCTGACCTAGAAGCCCAGACTGACGTGCTCAGCCAGGATGCTGGTGGGCTACCAGCTGCCCCAGAGCCAAGAAGCAATGCCTGCCCCAGGCCTTCAAGGCCTGGGCAAACCAAAGCTGTAGAAGCTATGGGTAAGCAGAAGGAGCTGATGTGCAAACAGGAAAAGGACAATAGAGGAGAGTGGAGATGCTAGGACAGAAAGCCCACGTGGCTCCTGAGAGATGGAAAGAGGAGCCACACCCAGAGATGCATTGAATTCCAAACCATGTCGTTTCCATGACACTAAGGGCATCCACAATTCCCAGATACTCCTGCGTTCTCACAGTAACTCCTTATTCTTTAGCTAGCCCAAATGACCTTATGCTTCCTGGAACCAAGAAGCCTTCATTAGAGCAGGGCTGAGCCAGGGGTTTCATTACATTTTGTTCTTGGGATGGAGTAAGGGTGGTACCAGGCCCCGGGTCACAGCCTGAGTACTTCAGAGTACTGAGCCTGGAGTTTAAGACTTGCCTCCCCTTTCAAGGGGGGTCCAGAGGTCACCTGCGCTTGTAGAGACAAGGCTGGAGCTTCAGGCCTGAGAGCTGAGCCTTGGGGCCGACCCGAGGAGGCCCAGTCTTTTGAAAGTCAAACAAGAAGAAGTGGCTGTTGGTCAGGTCCTAGGGACAGAAAAGACCCAGTGAGCTCTAAATCCTCACCCCAGCTCCTCAAACCACCTCCGTCCACATCCCGTCCCTGCTCAGAAAGCTTCCCAGGGCTCTCCCACAAGTCATGCCTTCAAGGAGCAAACGTCTGTGTCTGATTATGACCTCCATCCTGAACACCACTACTACCCTGAAGGGCCACACATGTGACAAAGATACGGACAGACTTCTTGGGGCCCTCACCTTGGAGATGACCTTGAAGCCCAGTTTGGTGACAGCCCCCAGAAAGGTCCGAACATCTTCAAAGCGGCTGCTGACCTCAGCCACTTTCAAGAGACCCCTGAAAAGGATGGGAAGTTCTGGGTAAATGCACAGACACACGCACGTGCACATATACATGCATCTGTTTCCTGGGGACTCCTACCCTGGCTTCAGCACTCGATTTGCCTCCTCTAGGAAGTCTCTGATGTTGGTTCCCATCAGTGAAAGGCAGAACACAGCCACGTCTACAGATTCATCCTCCAGAGGCACCTATGAAGAGTATCGTATGAAGCACACATTATGGGGAGGAGAAAGCCAGCACCGAGTGCTAGGGGTGCCGGGCAGAGAGGGCATGTTAGAGATTAGCCCATGAAGTTTGGGCCTAGGGCACAGGCCAGATACGTGGAAGGAGTAGGGTTTACCTGGGCCATGTCACACACAGTGACCCGGGGGTCCAGAGAGGCCAAGTCGAAGCAGTGCACAGGGTTCCGGATACTTGAAGCCAGGCGGCAGTCCCCACAGCCAAAGTCAGCCACCACCAGGGACGCAGGCCTGGAAGTGGCAGGGAGGAACAGCTCGCTGGTCTGGCCTGAGCCCGTGACTGACACACCTCGCTTCTCACAATGCCCAACTCCCACTCACCGCTGGTGAAGATCCCTGGCAATGCGGTCCACTGGCTGCAGTGGCCACTTCTTGACTTGGCTCTGGAAGCCACGGTGGTAGAGGAGAAAGGCCTCAGGGTCTTCCTGGAAGAGGCGCTGCGCAGCACTGCTGGGCCCTGAGTACAGCTGTTCATTGAGGTAGCGGAACCGGGCACCATCCAGCCGCTGGGCCATGCGGGCTCGCAGAGCCTCCGCCCGGGCTCCATGGCTGTCTGGACTGGGGGCAGGAGGCACCTCTGTCTCCTCTGTGGCGGCTGTGGCTGGGGCCTGCTCTGGCGCCCCAGGAAGCCGAAACTTGTTCTTCTGTCTACGCTTGTTCTTCTGCCGGTTCCGCCACTGCTTGCGACTCAAGGTGTGCGGAGGATTAGAGCAAGGGGTCTCAGGGCTTGGCTTGGTGGAGTCATTTGCAGCACTTGAATTCCAAGCTTTGGAACCTGCAGGGAGTGAGATGGGAAGGCATATTTGGGGCGATATCCCCTGAATTCAGAGGCTTAGCAAGAGACGAAACCTGAGACAGAGATTGTGGCCTAGATGAAAGTACTTCTTATTCCCTAACCCCAAATCTAGTGGTGGCAGATAACCTCTGTCATATGTAGGATCAGCTGATCCCCCCTCCCTGTCCCACATGCACTAATACCAGTTTGGTCAACATTGTCCAGGGGCTGGGCAGGATTTGAAGGGTCCTGTTTCTGGCATTTCCTCTTTCTTTTCTCTTCTGCAGCAAAGTCATTGCCAAGAAGAGCCCCTTTGTGGCACTTCTTCCTTTCCACTTCCCCTTCCTTGGAGCCACTGCTAGGTGGGCCCTGTTTTTGACGTTTCTTCTTCCTTTTCTTCTTTACTTCAGGAGAAGTGCTGGCAAACAAGACCTTTTTTGGGCGTTTCTTCTTTCTTTGCACCACCTCCTCCTCGTCCTCCTCGTCACTGCCAGGCAGACTGGGGGGCTGCTGGGGAAGAGATGCTGCCTCCAGGGCCCGTAATGTGGCCAAGAGCTGGCGGTGCTTGGAGCCCTGGGGGAAAACAAGGGATGAGAGCAGGGGCGAGGAGAATGGATGGGGCCTGGAGAATAAGAAAGGAGAGATGGGGACCTCATTCAGACACTGGTTAGAGGCATATGGATTATTCCCAGTCAACTTAACTTGTCATGAAGACTGCCAGACCCTGAAGAACTTTCAAGTCGCCATCCCAAGCAGGGCAGAGAAATCAGCCACCCCACTTTCTTCATTGTGCAGATGAGGTAATGGGGTTCCCCAGAGAAATGTTCTCTGCACGTGCTTTTCCTTCCAAGCTACAAGATCAAGGCCAGGGACCAGGAGTTCCAACCCTCAATCTCAGGCTTCTACCTCTAACTAATACCTTTTTATAAAAGTTAGGAAGGTTTCTGAAAACAAGAGTAACGGGATCACACGTGTGTGTATTAAAGGTGCCTCCTTTAATAGTTGTAGTGTAGAGAACAAACTGAAAAGGACAAGCTGTAGACAGAGGCCAGTGGCACGGACTACAGCAATGGGTTGAGGGGCTGAAGAGGAGGAAATAAAGCAGACAGATTCCATGTTGGAGGCTGACCGAAGGGTAGA
The DNA here is from genome assembly GCF_963455315.2 of Globicephala melas. NCBI lineage: Eukaryota > Metazoa > Chordata > Mammalia > Artiodactyla > Delphinidae > Globicephala > Globicephala melas. The sequence goes on from NW_027207901.1 coordinate 15,516, forward strand.
AAGAGCCTGAGCAAGTGCAGCAGCCCTCACATCGGCAAAAGCTTAAAGGAGAAAGGTCTGCTGTCTGGGAGGCCATTCTAGGTTGAAGTCCTACTGGGTGGTCCTAAGCCAGGCACTTATCTTGGAGCTCCCCTCAGCACCACCTCCCTTTGAAAGGTAGTGCTGACAACCCTTCAACGTCGCTTACTCTTGCTCTCTCCAGTGTCCACACAGCACCCAATGACCTTTTCAAAATGCAAATCTGAAGAAATCATTCCTCTGCTAAAACACTCCACTGGCTTCTCTCTCTCTTTACCGTATGCAAAGCCTCTAATCTAGCTCTCCAATTTCTACGGCACCCCCTCTCACTCTCTCCGTTACAACTACACAGATTATTTCTGTGTAGGTGTGTGACCCTAGCAGAACATGCTCTCTCACACCAGGGTCTCTGCACGTGCTTTTCCTTCCAAGAAACCCTCTTTGCTTCACTAACTTCTACTCACCAAGTCTCTCTCAGTTCCAACATCACTTTCTTTTGGAAGTTCCGGGATTTTCGGGCGGTCGCAGGCGTCCCCCTCCCCCTAATACACATGCGGCGCGCCCCAGCTCTGGGATCCAGCGGGGTCCGTTCCGAGTGCCCCTGCGGGTCCACTCACCTTGATTTGCGAGTCGGCCGTGGTCCGAGGCCGTAAGGCTACAGACCCGAGGTCCGCGACTACTGGGGCCTCCTCGGCCCACTCCGGCTCCTCGAACATGGGGTTGGGGAGAGCGAGGTCGCGCGGTCCACCAGCCTCTCCACGTGCCCAGCTAGTCTCCAGGAGTCAAAGCGCTCAGAGCCTCCAACACAGGGCCGGAAACCAAAGAGTGAAAGCTAAGGCGGCTAGAGCAGCCGGCTCAGCGCCGAAAACCATCGAGTTTAGACACTGGTGGGCTAGAAGGTCAAGGAAGGCGGGCTGGAGGGCTGGGGGAAGGAGGCCCGCGCTAGCCAGAGAGGGCCAGGGGCGGGGCCGGGCGGCGGGCGCGGCCGGACGGGAGTTCCCCGGAGAAGGCTCCTCCAGCCCGAGTCCCGGTGAGTGTGGGAGCACCCGTGCCCCCTCCCCAAGTCTCAAGCTCTACCAGGCGGTCACCCCTCACTCCGCCTACTCCATTCTGAGTGGGGAACGAAGGCCATCCCCCAGAAGGACCTCCGATCCCCTCCCCCAGGGTATAGGGCGCCTAAACTCCCCCCTCCCCCCAGCTCTGTCCGCGGGTAGGGTCTCTGTGCTTGCTCTCTGACATCCCTTCGGGAGGTACTGCCTCTTAATCACCCCCTACTTCGCCCGACCCGCCTTTCCCTCGCGCCCAGGGGACACAGTACGGGATCATCCCGCTGCCCCCCTAACCCCTTCACAGACCTCCAGTAGCCGGGTACGCAGTGCCCAGACCCCCACCCCAACACAAACACTTCTCTCCTTTAAGGGACAAGGCTTGGGGCTCACCCCCCACCCCTTCCCTGGATCCTTCTACAGTCCCCACGCTTTCCCAATCGAGGGGACTCAGCGCCGGGACGCTGCTATGGACGACATTTTCACTCAGTGCCGGGAGGGCAATGCGGTTGCCGTCCGCCTGTGGCTGGACAACACGGAGAACGACCTCAACCAGGGGTGAGCTGAAGTGGCTGGCGGGGGAGAGGAAGGGTAAAGACATGCTTCTCTCCTTGATGTGGGGTGCTCACGTCTGGTGCGGGCTGCTGACTTTCCTATCTAGTGTGATGAGGGCTAAGCACAGCCAGTCAGCGGGGCAGAGGGTCTCCACACAGGAAGCTGTTGTTTGAGCTGAATCTGGACTGAATAAGAATTTCACAGGCAGAGGCTGCAGAGAACTTTTCTAGCCTCAGTAAACTGCATGGGCAAAAGCTAGGGGGCAAGACACCCAGAAGAGGGTGCCCAGAAATTGTCCGGAGTTCCATATGGCTAGAGGATAGAAGACCTCTGTGGGCTTCTGTGAGCTGAAGCACTGGGTACAAGCGGAGAACGACAGGAGATAAGATTGGAAAGGTCTGCAAGGGTCAGCCAGATCATGCAAGAATATTTAGACTATAATAATGCATTTATTCCAAGAACAAGGGTTTAAAGCCATGTAATGATATGATGAGACTGTCCATTTGTTAAGTGTCATCTTGGATGCTTTGTGAAGAGCAGGTGGTGATGTGAAGAGTGGCACCAGAAGTGGTGATAGCTTGGACTGGAATTGGGGCAGGTAAAAAAGAAAAAAATGATCAAATTCCTGAAATCTTTAGGATAAAGAATTGGTGAGACTTGGTGTGGGAAGTGAGGAAGGTCAAAGATGATGACCAGGGTTCTGGCTTGGGCACTTGGGTAGATGGTGGTTCCTTTTACTGACATGGACAAGACTGAAGGGTGATGAGTTCCACTCTGGACATGTTAAAGTGACAGTACAGTGAAGTGGAAATGTTGAGTAGGCTGTTGGATTTCAAGAGAGAGATATGACTTGGAGACAGATTTGGGAGATATTAGCATGTAGGTGGCACCTGAAGAGGAGGGTGTGAAACAGAGGGGATGAGAAACCTACAAGACCAAAAAGGAGCAACTGGAGGTTGAAGGAGAAACAGGAAAATATGCTAGTAAGGCTTGGAGAAGTGAATGTTTCAACAAAAGGGGAGTGGTCAACGGTACTATAGACTGCTGAGAGGTCAAAGAACTTGAGCACTTTAAAGTAACCACTGAATTTACAATTAATTATATGTTTGATGATCTCTGTGAGGGCTGCTTCAGAGGAAAACAAGTGAAGAAACTAGACTAGGTTCCTTCATTTAAAGAACTATACTGAACTTCTGTGCTGGGTGCTAGAGGTCCAGAATCAGACATAATGCTCGCCTTCAAGGCAGCAGCCCTGTGACAGGTTGAATGGGAGGTAGAGAAAGTCAATGTAGACAAGTTCTTTAAGGCTGGCTGAGACAGGAGGACAAGAAAAGCTGTAGTGATGTTGATTCAGCATGGTGGATTTTAATTTTATTTTAAAATTTTAGTTTTTGAGGTTGGGAGATTTTATTTTTTAGGTTTGAGAGGTAAGGATCACCTGTCATCTTCATCCAGGCTTTACAGTTTTCCATTAGGCTTCTATGCTATTTCTCCATAATTCGCAGTCACTCCTTCCGTTTTTCATATAATTCTTCAAAGGGTGCTCTGATAAAGACAGCGAGTGCAGTTAGTATTTTGTTGGTGGGGTTATAACGGGTCAGGTGAGGTTGTCCAGTGAGCCTGGCATCTAGGAAGACTCAGCTGCCAAAAGGTGAAGGGGTGGCATTAGCGTAACCGGTGCTGGTTTGAGTAGATAGGCTTTGGGGGCCCAACTGGCTATATGCTGGATATGAAGTGAGGGTGAACTTCCTGCTGGCCTCTTCGGGACTAAAGTTCTGGTTCTGAGGTGACCAGCAGCCTGACAGTGGGCAGAACCCTTGTGCCTATACTTTTGCTCTCAGGCTCTGGCCTGCCCTGGGGCTACAGACTGCCAGAGGCTGATAAGCTGGGGCACAAATTAAAGAGCTGGGATGCAAAACTGACTGATAAGCAGGGGGTGGTGATTGCTTTAGGAAGAGGAAGGGGAATACCCACCTCCCAGGAAAGGTTTTGGCTATCTTTGGGAGCAGATGAGGGCAGCTGTGGAGGGAAATCTAAGTTAAAGGCCACACCCACCACCCACATTGGCTGTGGGGACATCTGGGTGGCCCGCGGTGGCGGCTCCAGGCCCCGCCCAGAGCCCGCACACGGGAAGTGACCGCAGCACTAAGGCATCCTGAGGCTGCCGGCCCAGACCACGGACTGCCCCCCTGCTCCGCCCCTTGGATCTGCAGCCCAGGACTGGAGGGAATTTCCTTTTATGGCCCCAGGCTGTCAGGCCGGCCTAGCTTCCACACAGTTGGGTTTTTTTTTGTTTTTGTTTTTTGTACATTTCTTTTACTTTATAAAATACAAGTTCTTGAGAAAAGAAAAAAGTCAGGTGTAGCTTTCTTTCTAAAGAAGCCATTCTCATTTTCTTGTTTTCTGTGCCCAGGATTGCTTGAGTAGAGGAATCCTGTCTTATGTGGTGGTATCTACTTCATCATGAATGACTTATCAAAAGCATTTCTCCTTTTCATTATAAACCCTTCCAAACCATCATTTTAATTCCATTTCCTTTTTAGATCTTAATTTCAGTATCAGAACCAATCAGTAAGCTTGCTTCCTCTCCCATGAGCTGCGGCTTTCCTTTTCAAACCTACTCCTCCTTCCCATTAACGTGCACTGAACAGCTGCCGTCACTGCTTTCTCTCAAGAAGCTTACAGTCTAATAGACAAGACAGGCCACTAACAGATTTTTACAATCCAGTGTGACAAGTACTGTAGTAGGGGGATGTGCCAGATGCAGTGGAAAACAGAAAGGACCAACAGATGTTGCAAAAGGGGTGCAAAGGAAACCAGATGAAGAATGTTACCACGTAATGAGGGCATGCCAGGGAAGAAAGGCTAGTGGGAGGTGGTGATGGAGACAATGAATCATGTGGATTTGTTGGGATTTCAGGTAGTGGTTGGTTGGGTTTGAAGCTCAGGGGAAGGTCTGAATTGGACAGCTTTGGGAGTTGCTGGCATGAATGAGAATCAAAGTCCTAGAGGTAAAGTTTCTCAGGGAGAGTATGCAGAGTGACTATCAGTTTTTTTTGTATCAAAGCCTTTGCCCCCATCCCACCTCCAGATCAATGACCATTGCCCCTTCCTCAAAGGGACGATCATGGCTTCTCCCCCTTGCACTGGGCCTGCCGAGAAGGCCGATCTGCTGTGGTCGAGATGCTGATCATGCGCGGGGCACGAATCAATGTGATGAACCGTGGGGATGACACCCCTCTGCACCTGGCAGCCAGTCATGGGCACCGTGATATTGTACAGAAGGTATGTATGAACCCCTGCCTCTGTCATCTACTTGATGTACCTGCCTGGAAGTCAGCCATAGGCACTATAACATACCATAGAAAGTATGTATACTCTTCTTCCTCCTTGCATGCCTCAACACACATCTCTCATTTGGGACTGACTGTACCTTCTGCCTCTTTCTGTTTGGCCATGGGGACCAGCTGCTGCAGTACAAAGCTGACATCAATGCAGTGAATGAGCATGGGAATGTGCCCCTGCACTATGCCTGTTTCTGGGGCCAAGATCAGGTGGCAGAGGTGAGTACTCAGGCCCAGAGTTCTGGGATGGGTGGGAAGCAAAGTCTAAGCTTGAGTGGGAGATTCTAGAACCCTCAACCCATCCTATGAGTACTGCCCAGTACTCACGACATTCACAGGGTTTGTACTGCATCTACATTGATGGTTGGTTGTGACTGCCCTCATCACAGCCACCTTTTAATTCCAGGACCTCGTGGCTAATGGGGCCCTTGTCAGCATCTGTAACAAGTATGGAGAGATGCCTGTGGACAAAGCCAAGGCACCCTTGAGAGAGCTTCTCCGAGGTCTGTCCCCACCCACCGCTCATGTCTTATCATGTTTCAGCCTATCTCCTCCCACCACACAACAGCTGAGGTCAAGACTGTTTGTCTTTCTTCCTTAGAGCGGGCGGAGAAGATGGGCCAGAATCTGAACCGTATTCCATACAAGGACACATTCTGGAAGGGGACTACCCGCACTCGGCCCCGTGAGTCAGTTGTGAGGGGAGGGGTGGTGATAGAGAATAATCCTGGGCTCCTGGGGCTGGGTGAGAGGGAGCCTGGTTAGAGGGAAGTACCTGACCTGCCCGTACTCTCAGGAAATGGGACTCTGAACAAACACTCCGGCATTGACTTCAAACAGCTCAACTTCCTGGCGAAGCTCAATGAGAATCACTCTGGAGAGGTGACCCCTGCCCTTGCCCTCCCACCCCCCGACACATTACCTGCTCTACACTCATTTTAAGTTTTTCCTCCAGTTAGTGGGCAGGAAAGCAGTGGCCTTAGTTAAAGCCTTCTAACCCATATCTGTCCCTCAGCTATGGAAGGGCCGCTGGCAGGGGAATGACATCGTCGTGAAGATGCTGAAGGTTCGAGACTGGAGTACAAGGAAGAGTAGGGACTTCAACGAGGAGTGTCCCCGGCTCAGGTGCGGCAAGGCCTAAACTGGAAGCCTGGGTTCCAAGGAACCCTGCCCAGCACCCAGAGGGAGATCTTTTATGCTGGGTCTCAGCCAGGGACACTCTCTCCCTCTTCCAGGATTTTCTCCCACCCGAATGTGCTCCCAGTGCTCGGTGCCTGTCAGTCCCCACCTGCTCCTCACCCCACCCTCATCACACACTGGATGCCATATGGATCCCTGTACAATGTGCTACACGAAGGCACCAGTGAGTAGGGGATGCCAAATCTCGTCGTGGCGGGGGAGGGGAGAGAAGTGTAAGCCTCTCCAAACTACTTAACTCTTGCCTCCTCTTTTAGATTTCGTTGTGGACCAGAGCCAGGCTGTGAAGTTTGCGCTGGACATGGCAAGGGGCATGGCCTTCCTACACACACTAGAGCCCCTCATCCCACGACATGCACTCAACAGTCGTAGTGTAATGGTGAGGTCACAACTTCACTCCCGGCCCAGGCCACAGAAGCCCTTTCCCTATCTAGAATAGGACTTACCTCCTTCCACACAACTATCTTCTCCTCCTCAGATTGATGAGGACATGACTGCTCGAATCAGTATGGCCGACGTCAAGTTCTCCTTCCAGTGCCCCGGACGCATGTATGCACCTGCCTGGGTGGCCCCTGAAGGTGAGTGAGTGCATTATATTGGGAGGCAGAGAAGGGGCAGCTCAGTAGTAATGGAAGGGAAGCAGAGACAGGATAGGCAGGCAGCTGGAACAGTTAAGTCCTGTCCCTCCAGCTCTGCAAAAGAAGCCTGAAGACACAAACAGACGCTCAGCAGACATGTGGAGTTTTGCAGTGCTTCTGTGGGAACTGGTGACACGGGAGGTACCCTTTGCTGACCTCTCCAACATGGAAATTGGAATGAAGGTGAGAGCATAACTGGATATACTTGTGTTGGGGGAATGGTGGTGGTAGTGACAATAATTGTAGTGGGGCTGGGCTCTTCCTACATTTGTTCAAATATACAGAATCCTGGCCTGAGGGCCAGAGGCCGCTCCCCACATGAGACTCAAGTGCTGAGACCCACGTTGCTTCCCTTGTGCTTGCAGGTGGCACTGGAAGGCCTTCGGCCTACCATCCCCCCAGGCATTTCCCCCCATGTATGTAAACTCATGAAGATCTGCATGAATGAAGACCCTGCTAAGCGGCCCAAGTTTGACATGATTGTGCCTATCCTGGAGAAGATGCAGGACAAGTAGGGCTGGAAAGTCCTTGTCTAAACTCCAGAGGTGTCAGGACACGGTTGGGGAGTGCACCTCCCCAAAGCAGCAGGCCTCTGGTTGCCTCCCCTGCCTCTAGTCATGGTACTACCCCAGCCATGGGGCCCATCCCCTGCCCCCATCCCTACCACTGTGGCCCAAAAAGGGAATGGGCTTAAAGCTTTGTCACTTGCCACACGGTGTCTCCCAGCATGGGAGGGATCAGCCCTGCCTGTCACAATAAAGTTTATTATGAAAACAGGCTGGTGTGGGGACAAGGGGATGGACAAGTACATTTAGACTGGGTGGCTCAGGTGAAGTAGTGCGGCTTCTTCACATTGATGCCATACTCGCTGAGGGCAGGGGTCAAGTCCTCCATGGTTAGAGTGTACTTGCGGTCCTGAGGGAAAAGGGAAGAGCACCAACTGAACACAGGAATTCCAGATTTCAATCCCAGGTGGGTGACCCTGAGTAGGTCTTTCACCTCCCCTAGGGCTTAGTTTCCCTCAAAGGGGTTTCAGTATAATTTAAGCCTCTGCTGCTGTAGGAGGTAATAACTGACTCAACGAGCCTCGCCTCACACCTTGCTCTTGCTTCGGGAACTGCCAGAGGCTGTGCCCTTCATTTTGCAGTGCTGTAGGGCATCGTTGGCAATATCTGAGATGAATTTCTGGGCAGCTAGGGAGATGAGCCGAATTCTAGAGAGAAAAAGATGGTATGAGAAGGAGGTGGGCAACAAACTCCACACAAGCACCCAAGGCTCTAACCTGCCCGGAGTTTACTCACATGCGTGGGTCCGAGGCCTCAAAGCCAGCACGGTTCAAGTAGTAACCAGTCACTGCATCGGGGATCTGAGAAGTCAATTAGACGACTGTCAGTGTTAGCCCTGTGTACTGTGGGGCTGAGAGTGGGAGGGTACGGGAAATGGAGGGCAAGCCTGGCTACCAGGAAGCTCCTCGTTTGGGTGGGCAGAAGGGATAAATCACAAGAGCTAGTAGGGGAGTAAACGCAAGAGGACGCTGCAAACACAGGCGGCGTGGCAGAAGCTGACGTGACAGCGGGCCAGCAGCCTGTTCAGGCGGGAAGCCCACCGTAGGCGTGTAATCCTCCAGCTGCATCAGGAAGTCCACCAGAGGCGTGCTGGACACCACCGGCTTCACGTCTCCGTTGGCCGCGCTTGGCAGCACGTAAACCCCGTTAGACATGGCCCCCTCCGGGGGCGCCGCGCCGCCCGCCGTCACCGGAGCTGGAGGAGAACCAGCAAATTGAGACATGGAGGTGGGAGGCGCGGGGGCCCAGCTAGGTCTGCCTTAACCCTCTGCCCTCACCCGCCGCTGGGGCCAGCCCAAGGCGCGGCCCTCGCCCTCACCCGTCCCGGCCCTCACCCGCTCCGCGCCGCTCGGCCGGCTCCCCGGCCCGCGCCGCCACGGCTCCCGTGCCCCCTGCCGCGGCTCCAGCCCCAGGCCCCCCAGCTGTCCCCGCGGGGCTGGCCTTGTTCTCCGCAGCGACGCCGGCGGGCAGCGCGGCGGGGGCCGAGACCGCGGGTGCCGGGCCCGAGGCCGAGGCGGCAGAAGCCGGCGCCGCCTCGGGGTCCGCGCCGGAGCCGCTGCAGCTCATCGGGCCGGTGGGAGAGGCGGCGAACAGAACCGCTTCCGCTTCCGTTCACGTTACGCACGCACCAGGGTTGGCGTCACACGCCTCGCGACTCGCCCCTCCCACGTCACGTTCGCTCCTCCCTTAGGCTACTCTTCTCTTTCCGCGGCCCCTCCGGCGGCTAGATGACGAAGGCCGATGGGCGGAGACAAAGTGTTGGAGAACCGCGATATCGCGAACATTTCTCCTAGGCCGATCCGCTGGGATGGGAACGCTTGAATGTCGAGGAGTCTCTTCCGTAGGTCTGGGACCCCCCCTCACCCAGCCTGACGCCCGAAAACCTTGCTTTGGGGCCCATCGCCCCGACACCTCTTGACCGTTGGTCGCCTGCCAGTCTGCATCCTTCCTAGTCCCTTTATTCAGCCTTTTAAGGGCTTGTAGTGGAGTTGGATAGCCTCTCTCCCTGGCAGCTGCCCAAAGAAGTGAGGGCAACAGGAGAAAGTGCTGCTGCAGATGGGGAGGGAGGTACAGTCCACCCTCCGTATAGGTGGTGAGGGGTGGGCAGTATTGGTTCCAGGACCCTCCCCCAAACCCCCTTTCCCCCTTCCCCCCCTCCCCCGCCATGGATACCAAAACCCATGGATGCTCAAGTCCCTTATATGAAATGGCATAGTATTTGCACTGTATACTTTAAATCATCTCTAGATTACTTATAATATCTAATACCATGTAAATGCTATGTAAATGGTTGCTGGTAAATTCAAGTTTTGCTTTTTATAATTTCCTGGATTTTTTTTTTTTTAATATCTTCAATTCATGGTTGGTTGAATCTCTGGCTGTGGTATGTGAGGATACAGAGGGACGGCTGTCTTTCAGCCTGAATAAACAAGATCTGAAAAATCACAGCTAGTGAAAGAGTGGGTTTTTCAATGCAGCAAACATTTATTTAATTCCTATTTGCCAGTCCTGAGCTAGGGCCTGCAAATACAAAGTTAAGTAGGACAAGCTTCTAGTCCTCTAGGCACCAATAGTCTTGGAAAGGGAGGCAAAGAGTTAACTGGCCATTTCAACAATATATGGGGGTTTAAATACTGGAGGTAGACACAGAGCGTACAGTGCAAGGGAGGAAGGGAACTAACAGCTGCTGCCTGTATCTGTGTGTTAGGCATTCTATGAACTTTATCCCATTTAATGATTCCCTGAATATTAGAGGCAGGTATCAATATCCTCACATAACAGATGAGGAAAAAGCTTCAGAGAGTTGAACTTACTTGTCCAAGGCTCTCGCCTAGTCTATATCAGAACCAAGAATCAAACAGGTTTGTTTTCAAGAATCTAGGATTTTTCTGTCATACCAAAATCAACTAGCTTCAGGGAGCCAAAAGGTTCACACAAGAAGGTGACTTCTGAGCTGACTCTCGAAAGAATTCTGTAAGTCAACCAGGCAAAGGGAGCCAGGTGTAATGTTAGGGCCCAGAATATCTTGAGCAAAAGTGAAAGTGTCTGTGGGGAGGGCAGGAAAGGATAAACAATTTGTTACTCAGGAACAAATGGCAAGTAAGGGATTAGGTTTTTAAGTCATGATAAAAAGCCTGAACTATATCCAGTAATCTTTTAAGGGTCTTAATCAAGTAAATGACCTTATGGGATTTGCATCTTACTCTGGTAGATGGTTTAGGGAAGGGCGGAAAGTAAGGACACTTCTTGCAAGGGCCTCCTCAATTCAGAGGAGAGGGAATATGGTTCAGGGCTAATGTCGTAGCAGTAGAGATGGAGAGAATTCGATGAGTTCTAGATATACTTAGGAAATACAAATGGCAGGACTTGTGGATTGGTAAAGATATATTTAAGAGTTTTAAAGTCAGCAGGACTTGTTGATTGAAGTTGATGATGGGAGGAGGTGAGGAAAAGGGAGTCTAGGATGACACTTTAGGTTTCTGGCTTGGTTGGAAGAAGCATAGTGTCATTTACAAAGAAGAAACAGAAGAGAACAGTTTGGGATTGGGAAGAAGGGAGATGAAATATTGAGTATCATACATATTACTTTTGAGGTATCGATCACTGTTGGATAAAAACTCTGATATAGGGAGATGGTGATGGCTGTGGATGCCAGTGATTGATTTGTTCCAGGGTCAATGAGTAGAGTGAGAAGAGCAAAAGACTAAGGATGGAGCAATGAAATACAACAACATTCGATGAGGAAGCAGAGAAAGAGAAAGAGGGAAGAGGGAATGAAGGAGGAATAGGGAGTGGTCAGAGGAGAAGTTAAGCCCTGGGCGCTAAGGAAGGAGAGGCAGTAGACTACTGTGACAGCCCACAAAGCAAAGATTGGGAAGTGTCCACTGGATGAAGCAGCAGGGAGGCATTCATTTCTCAGTGTTTCTCAGAGGAGGAAAGAGTGAAAAATAAGAGCAGAGGTCTCATGGCAATGAATTGAGGAGTGAAGATGAAGTGAAATAGTGTACTACACAGACAGTGTAAACAACTGAAAAAAAAAAGTTGAAAAAAAAATAAAAGAAGAAATGGAAGAGGGGGCGGTGTGCGGAGGATGCTCCCAAACAGTGTAGGTTATAGCATCTGTAGAGGAACCTGGGCCAGGGGCAGGGGTACCTGAGTATAAGGGAGCAGGTAGAGTTGGGAGTCAAGTCAAGCTCACAGCATTTCTGGGTTAGGGAGATAAGCTGCGGCAGTCAACAGTTGAGGGTTTAGCAGGGCTCCCAACAGTGCAGAACCAGGGACCAAGCCACCGGCTGTGGGGCAGTGGACAGGCCCACTCTTCTAGCAAGAAAGGATCAAGGGTTAATTAGTGTCTTCAGCAGAGCTGGGAAGTTGGGTGTTCCCCAGCCTGTCACAGGATCCCAGCCAGGGCCAGAGCAGAAACCTTGACCCTCCACCTCTTCATTCAGACAGGACTCATGGCAGCCACGTGTTACCTAGGGAGAAGGTGGGCATCAGATCCCGGCTTGCTGATACTAGGAGACTGCAGCACCTCACCTTGTATTCACATTCCAGAGGCTATCCCACCCCATCAGAATTGTCCTCAAGTTCATCTTAGCACTCGACATACTCTTACGTAAGTGGCCACACCCCTCTCTTCCAAACTCACATCAAAGAGTCCTTCCCCATGCTTCTGGTAGAGCCGTGGGTTGAGAAAACCAAGAGGGGGGAGGCCTCTGAGGATTCTGTGTTCATTTATCAGGGATAGGAGTCCCCCAAACACTGGAGTAGAGGCCTGCAAGGGTGAGGGTACAAGTAGAGGTTAGGGGTTCAGAGTGATTGGACTTTTTGGGAGGGATGGATCAGAGGTCTCTGAGGAATCAGGGGTTCTGGGTGTAAGGTCTTGGGGGTGGAGGGTGAGGGTAGTCCCTGGGTGGGGGTTTGGAGCCAGGCTAATTCTCACCGAGGTGCCAGACACCCATGGAATGGGCACATGGTTGCTGACCACCCAGTAGCCATCAGAGAGTGCAGCCACGTCTGGGTAGGCACGGCCGCTGGCATTGAAGTAACTGGATGGTGGCAAGTGGGGACTGGAGCTCAGGTACTGGGCTACAGCTTCCTCCTAAAAGGCATTCTTGAGTGAGTATCATCTGCTGAACTGAGGATCCCACCCGTCCCCCCTCCATCCACACAAACACACACATACCTGGTATGAAGGCCGTGGGAACACATTGCTGAAGCCGCCACCACTGATATAGTCAACAACCTCATCTGTGACTCGGAAAGGATTCTTGAAGGATGTGCCTCCCACCGTGGTGACATAGGGGCTGAGGACAGAAGACAGCATTCAGATTGCAGGGTCCAAAGGGCACCTCCAAAATGCATGGGGATGGGTGAGTATGGGTCTGGGTCTTGCTGGAGGGACTGGGGAAGCACTCTGGTGAAGTATGTACATGGGGATGACTGAGAGATCTTGGGTCCTCAAAGCATGGCCTGAGGTGGCTGCACACTTTTTCCTATGGAACACCCACCAAATCTCCCCCTAAAATGCCTGGAGACTGAGGAAGTGGAACACTGGGAGCTATGTCCTACTCAGGAGACTCGGGGCCTGCGACCTACAGGAAGAAGAGGGGGGTGCAGGTAAAGTTGAGGGTTGGGCCACAGGAGCACCTGGTGTGATCAAGACAAAGGTTCCAGATCATGAGGACATAGATGAATTGGTGGCCACAGGCAAGTGGTGGGCTGGGGTGCTTACCTGGAGGCAGGGAAGCTGGGACGGAACCGGTGTCTTCCCGAGACAGACCAACACCCAGCCCCACTGTCACCTGGGAGAGAGACCAAGTTTGCCACTCAGTTTAATTGGTCAGAGTTTGGAATGTGGGTTCAGATGTCGGAGAGGAAATTCAAGTGTTAGTCATTACTGCAAGAGGTCAGAGTTGAGGTCAGGTCAGTGGTCCCTGTTGAGTTCAGATTATGAGATAGAGATCAGGTCCAGGAGTCACTGCGGGGTCAAAGTTCTGAGGCTGGGGGGGTGTGGGAGTCTCAGTTTAGAGTAGGAGGTCACCTGAGGCAAAGAGCACAGTAAGACCCCGAGCAGCAGCCTTCATGAGCTCGGTGTTGACCCGCTGGATGTAGGCGCTGCTGAGGGAGTCCTCATCATCTCCGTAGCTCACGGTGTGCACATGTGGCAGGGCTGACTCATTACTGAGCAGCAGGAGCCACTGCAGGAAGGGCTCCTGTGACTCATGCCGGCCTGGGGCACAAAGGCAGTCATTTGGGAGGTTGTCAGGATCTCCCTGGAGCTCACGGGATTCCCTTGGGGAAGCAAAGACCACCACTCACCCCCACCTCTATCCCCACCAGCCAGTCCCCTTGGCAGTACCAGGGCTACTGTAGACCCAGGTGGAGATGTTGGCGCCAGCACTCATCAGGTACTCTACATCTAGGCTGGCCTCGATTCCGGCCTGGCCCCGGCCCTGCTGTCCGACCACACGGGCTACTGATGCCTGGTGTGCAAAGTTCCCACCGAAGAGGCGCATGAACTCAGCCAGGTCTGACTCATGGAAATACTGCTCCAGGAACTGTGGAGGGAATCAGAGCAGATATCATGGGTCAGAGGACACAGCCCCAAGGGTCAGGTCAGGGGATACTGTCCCAGATCATAGGATTGGGGGTGAGAGCCCAGGGGTTAGAGTCAGAGAGTCAGCTGGTCAGGCACCTTGGGGAGGTGGTAAGGACCCTGAGGCTCTCCGCGTGGCTCACCTGGGCACAGGCTTGACTGTTGTTGGTCGTGCCAGAGCCCACGTCTTGTGCCGTCAAGTTGTACCGCTCACGGATCACAGATGGGGTCACCCCCAGGTGTAGGCCAACAGTCCCTGGGGTCACCCCCAGGTGTAGGCCAACAGTCCCTGGCACCTGTGGCTTGGGGCGTTGCCTCAGGGTTGATGTGGGGGGAAAGCGGTGCAGCCCCCCCACTGTGGGGAGGAGTCAGCCTTGAGGAAGAGATCCTTTAGCCTCCACCCCCCCATTTTATCACTGACCCCCCCCCCCGCCACCAACCCCACTGGGTGTTACCAAAGTCCACGTGGGAGGCCAAGGCCTTCGGGAGCCGGTAGGGACGTGGGGACCTTACAACATGGGTCTCTGCAGGTCCCCCCATATAGTGATGAAACTCAGCCCCAGAGAGCAGCAGCTCTGCTTGTCTGAAGTCAGAGATCAGAGAACAGAGGTCAGAAAGCATAGAACAGAGCTGAGGAGGCTGCCTGAGCATCACGGGGCAGTTAGTCGTTATCTCCCCAAGTGTTTTCACCCACAGGCCCTGGCAAGCTCTCAGCTCCCTTCCACTGCAGTGACGAATCTCCCTGATGGGATGATTGGTGCCCTCCATGAGGCAATTATTCCCTCTTACCGGACACTCAGCCAGCAAGTCAGAAAGTCCTGTGTGGTCACTGAGTGGCAGTTCCGGGCTCCAGCAGCCAAAAGCCATTTTTGGACTGTGTGGAGGGTCAGTGGTGATGGCCGGACCAGTTCAGCCACATCCTCTAGGGTCAGGTACTTTCCTGCAGGGATTCAGTAGAGGCTCTTGCCTTCATTCCTTGCTTTTCTAAGTTGCCCTTTTTGAACTTTAACCAGGAGACACTGGAGCTTAACATGATGGCGAGTCACTGCTCTCCTGTGTGGATCAATACACCTCCCGGGTGAACCTTAGACTGCCCCCCTCACCACGCAGGGCTTCCAGCAGGGGAAGCCCACCGTCCAGCTTGACCATTGGAGCAAACCATGGACCTTCTGGAGCATAGTGGCGGGTAAAGTGGGGAGAAGAGTGGAGGGGAAGAGACTGCAGACCGGTGAGGGGGCTGGCAGCAGTCCAGGTGAAAGAGTAATCAGCTGAGTTGGTGGCAACAAGGAATGGTGAGACAGTGGAGTATTTCAGAGCTGGAACTGGCAGCCTTAGGGTCGAATGGAGGAGTAAATGAGAGTGAATTTAGTGGGGGGAGGTGAAATTTGAGGTAATGAGCACTTATATGTACTGGATGCTACTTCCCCATTTGTCTGGTAGTTGGTAAATAGTAGAGTCAGAATTTGAATCCAGATCTGATCACCAAGCCTGTGCTCTTAACCATACCCACTTTCAGTTTTTGAGCCTGATGAACATAGGTGGAAAGTTTTGGAGGAAAGAATGTGAATTAGTTTTGGACACTCTAGTTCCAATTCACCTTTTTATTCAGAAACTCTTTAATGAGGGTCACTGCCATTCATCTGTCCTATACCACCCCCTCGACAGGCCCCAAGAGCACATCCCTGACATGACCTGCACCGTCCCACACTCAGCCCAGTCCTGTGTCCCTTTACTGCATCCCACATCCCGCCCCCAGTCCCATCAGGCACCATAGCGAGAAGAGCCGGGATCCGACATAGCCTGCACCAGCTCGGACAGTCTCTCCAGGTTCTGCTGTCTCAGGGCAAACGTGAGACTCAGCTCTTCCTCAGGGTCCGCACGGCCCAGAGACACCCAGCCTGGTGGCAGCCTGTAGGGTCAGGGGTCAGGCACATGGCCTTCATTAGAGTAGGGATGGGAAGGTTCACCATTAGAACCTAGAACTTGGGGAGGATTCCAGAAGCAGATATGGATCACAGGAGGTGGATTACCGGGGACTGAATCTGGGAACCTGGGAATAAGGCTATGGAGTGGGTACCAGGAGCTGGTAAGGGGGGTGAGGGAGGCTAGAACCAGGAAAACGGGTACAGGAGAGGCCATGGGGTAGGGGTTGTCAGTGCTAAGTCAACTCACGTCCACTGCTGGTCGGGCTCCGGGCTGTAACTGCATTTGCCGGCGACAAAGAGGGCAAGGAGCCCTAGGAGGCTGCAGGGGTAGCACATGGGTTTCAGCAGGAGCTGGACTGTCATTATGTTCCCACCCTCCAACATATACTCCCTCCAACATGATTCCCTTCTCCCAGGGTCCCCTAGTTTCTTACCACGCTCGGGGGCCCATTCTGCCTTCCTGCAGATCCGCTGTCATGTGACAGATCACATGAGCCCTATAGTGCACCACCTCTCTGCCTAGAAACTAGTGACGATGCTGGCTCCTCCCTTGAATGGGTGGTCCTGAATGCTGAAGAAGGGGCGGGGCTGCTCCTCGGGTGCTCCCTCTGTGGTCGGTCAAACACTGGGTACGCTCAGGGCTCCCCACCTGCTGCCAGAATCCAGGACTCACCACAGTGTAGGGGGTGCTTCAGAAGGGGCTTTGGAGGCCCACAGACCCAGGTTCCTACGAGCTGTACGGAGCCTAGGTTTCTTCATGTAGAATATGGAGACTATTATGTTAAAAGTGCTCTGCCTCAGAGGGTTGCAGTGAACATTTACAGAGATAAAGCAGGTGGACCCCTCAGCAGAGAGCCTCACATGGCAAAGGCTCAACAAATGTGTGCTCTTATCACACGCGAGTATATAGGGGCCCCACGGAAAACAAATACACCACGAGGCTGCTCTTGTACCCACCCCCACCTCCCTGAAGACCCTCAGGCCTAGAGCTGGTCATCTCCAAGATCTCTCCCCAGCCAGCCAACCCCTCTCTAGGTCACTGCCACAAGCAAGCCCCTGCTGTCTGCCGTCTTCTGGCCTCCTGCCCCCGTTAGAGGGAAAGGTCAACTGCAGAGAGATGTGATAGCCTCAGGTTGGGCTCGGGCTCCCAGTGCCATCCCCACTCGCTCCCACCCTAGATGCCCCTGTGTCCACCAGCTTCTGTGACTCCTGAGGTGTCCACAGTGTGCCAGGTGGCTTCCCATCATCCCCCCACCCCTACGGCCCCCACAGAACAGAGCCGGACACTGGGTACAAACTGCAGTTTATTAAGGCTCCAGAGTGAGAATTGGCACTTGATTCTGGGCAGGGGCAGGGGTGTCAGTGGAACCCAAAGGAGCTGGGCCCAAACAAGTTAGAGGGACTGCCCCCATTCCCCCTACCCCCCAATAAATAAAGTCTCAGCTCCATCTCAGGGTGCTGGCACAGGGCAAGAAGCCCTCACTGAGGAGGACCCAGGGCTGCTGCCTACTTCATCATCTTTCTCTCCACACCGGACCCGGCCACAGGTCAGTGCCCAACAGGGCCTCGTGGTGCTGGTGCTCTGACAGGGCCAGGGTGAGACGTGAGACCTGTCCCCACTGGAGGACTCTGGGGTGGGGATCTGGCCTCCCCCGTGGCCAATCATGGTCCGAGGCTGCCCAGGGCAGGCTCAGATGGGGCCTGCATTGGGGACACTGTGCGCATCCCAGGTCGGGGCCCAGCCTGGGCCACAGCTAGATATGCAGCTCCGTGTCATCGGGTGGCTCCAGGCCGGACTCTGCACTCAGTGCTGAGGCTGAGGGGCCCTGGGCCACCCCAAATGGCGAGACGACAGGTGAGCGAGCAGCCAGAGGAGACAGTGAGGGCGAGAAGCTGGGGGACATGGCAGCTGAGGACAGGGAACCTTCATGGCTGATGGGGGAGCGGTGAGAGGCTGGTGGGAAGATGGCCCGGGTCGTAGCCGTGCTGGCTGGCTTGGGGGGCACAGACTTGGCTCCTGGGTGGGCCACGGCAGTGATGAGGGGTGGTGGGTCAATACGGGGAGCCGGGGGACACGGCCGAGCCTCATCCTTGAGCCGGGCGATCTCTGTGAAGACGCTGGCCAGCGGCTGGAACTGAGGGCACCAGCTCAGCAGGTAGTCCCAGTTATAGCTGCCACGGAGCTCCTCCTCCCCAGCCACAATGGCCGTCAGTGCTCCTGCCACACATGGCTTGCCATCTGCTGGAAAGCCATAGTCCCCAGTGGGTGCAGGGCTTAGGCCACAGCCCCCCAAGAAGGCTGTGGCAGCGGCTGGGGGGCCCTCCTCTCGGTACAGAGTGGCCCCTGCACCCGGCAGCAGCAGCCCTGCCTTGCGGCCCTTATACCAGGTGTCGGGGGCAGGTGGCTCGCAGGATGTGTCACTCAGTCCATCTGCATCCTGCTGGATGCCGGAGTCAGGGCCACGGGCAGCCAGAGAGGAAGCCACACTGGCCACACGGGGGAACTCGTTGATCATGCGGATCTCGTCATCCTCTGCAGCCTCCGCTGAGCCTCGGCCGCTTGAGTGTGAAGGGTCCAGGGAGCCACCACGGGGGTAGGGTCCTCCAGCTCCTGGCCCACCATAGCTGGGGAGAGTCTGGTGATACAGGTGCTCTGAAGGCGGTGGGCTGGGTGGCTCTCGGCCCAGCTTCTGTAGAGAGCCACTGGCCAGGGGTGCTGCCTGTGACATCGGGCCAGGTGCCGCCTCAGCCTTGCGGCTCCGGGCCCGCACCAGCCCTAGGACCAGGGCTGCCAATGCGAGCACCACCACGACTCCCAGGGAGGCCGCCACAGCCCCCACCAATAGCAGGTTAAGGTCAGGTGCCAGGCCCAGCGCAGTGTGGGTGATGTCCACAGTTACGGGCACTGTGGCACTCCGGGAACCAGGCAGAGGCCCCCGTGCTACCACCTCCAGCCTCAGCTCCCGTGGTGCCTCACGTCGGGTCCGGCCCCCACCCCCAGAGGTGCCTGTTCCGCTGCCTGGTGCCCGGCTGTCCACCCGCAGGTACAGGGCACCTGTAGTCTGGTTGATACCAAAATAGGGGGAAGAGGTGGCAAGGGAATAGAGCACCAGGCCATCAGCACCTCCATCCTCGTCTGTGGCCTGCACGTGACCCAGGCTGTGGCCACGCCGGGCACCTTCCGGCACTTGGAAGTGGAAAGCTGGAGCCAAGAACACTGGGTCATATTCATCCTCACCAGTCACCAGCACTGACACAGTGACTGAGGCTGACAAATTCCCAGCATCGGTAGCACCCACCAGCAACTGGAAGCTTCCTGTGTGCTCATAGTCAAAGGCCACTCGTGCCCGCAACTCCCCTGTTGAGCTGTTCAGCGCAAATGCCTCGCGGCCCTCAGGCCCCGGCCCAGCGTCCAGCAGGTCATAGCGGAGCCTTCCGAAAGCCCCAGCATCGCCATCCGTCGCATGCAGAGTAGTCACGAGAGTGCCTGGAGGCTGGTTCTCTGCCAGGCTGGTGCTGAGCAAGCCCAGAGGGAAGGCTGGCCTGTGGTCATTCACATCCTGCACCTCGATGGTCACTGGTGCCAGGGCAAAGTGTGCCCCGGCAGGGTCGGCAGCCCGCACGACAAGCTGATGTCGAGCCTGGGTCTCACAGTCCAAGGGGTGGGCCAGTCGCAAGTCACCCGAGCTCTCATCCAGCTGAAAGAGCCCAAAAGGGTCGCCTGAGCTGAGGGTGAAACGCACAAGGCCATGCGGGCCTGGGTCAGCGTCGGAGGCCTCCACGTGCAGCAGCTCGGCTCCAACAGGTGTGTCCTCAGGTACTGCCACACGGTAGGATGCTCGGGTGAAGACAGGTGGGTTATCATTGACATCCAGCACACTGACGGTGACCGGCACAGCCGAGCTTCGAGGTGGCTGCCCCCGGTCAGCTGCAGCCACAGTTAGATTGTACTGGGCAAGGCTTTCGAAGTCTAGAGGCTCAAGCAACACCAGGCAGCCCAGGGCCCGGGGGCCTAGTCCATCACCCTCCCCCGTCTCAGCCAGCCGGGGTTCCAGCTGGAAGACTCGGCCCCGGTTGCCACTGACAATGCTATAGTCCACGGCGGCGTGGGTGCGGCTTCCGTCGGCATCTGTGGCCTCCAGGGTGAGCAGGGTGGAACCAGGGGGCAGATCCTCAGTTACCGCCACACGGTAGTGTGACAATGTGAAGCTCGGGGTGTGGTCGTTCTGGTCCTGCAGCTGCACGTGCACTGTGGTGCGTGCTGCCCGAGCCGGCGTCCCATGATCTCGTGCTTCCAGCACCACGTCCACCACTCCTGGCCCTTCATGGCCCAAGGCCGTTGTCCCCACTGTTGTGAACAAGGTCCCTGAGATGAGAAGGGAATGAAGAGAAATATGCCATCAGCAGAGGCTGTGGGTGAGCAGAGTGACCCTTCGAGGACTGGGAAATGGCCTCGGAAGTCAGACTCCAGGGAGTGGCCTGTGTGCTAGGAGATTACAGAGGGGCCTCCAGGATTCAGAGAATGGCTTCTAGGCATGCAGTCAGGACAGTGCTTAAAATAGAGACAAAGGGCAGAAAATGTCCTCCCTGGGTCAGAGATCTAGGGAGTTAAGAGTTCAGGCAAGAAATTCCAGGAATGAGGTCAAAACATGGCCCAGCACAGTCAAGGATAAGGGGTAGATCCCAGGAAGGACGCACCGTTGTTGGGGTCAACACTGAAGCCCTCAGCAGGGGAAGCCAGGTGGTAGGAGACATGACCATTGGCACCTGAATCCCGGTCAGTCGCAGAGACGGAGAGAATGGCACTGCCTGGGGGTGTGTGCTCAAGCAGTATCACCTGGGGTGTGAGGACAAGGGTTTAAGGCCAAGCGTCCCAGCTGCCCACTCAGCCTATGTTCTGGAGCCTGGTCTCATGAGCTCTGCTTGGCATCCGTCCCAGCTTGGAGCCCATCTACCCCTTAGAATTTGGACTGTGCCCCTTCCCCCATTTGTGGGCACCGGATGAAGAACCTGGACACAGTTCCCAGGACTTATAAGGCTGGTCTTATATCCCCAAAGATCCGTCCCCAAGTCAGTTCTGACATCCAGCCCACCTCAGATCCTTCCAGCCTTGTCACTCCCCTCCGTTGTGAACAACCCTGGGCCCAGAGGTGGGGGCATCAGTACCTGGTAGAGGGTCTGTGAGAAGGCGGGTGCATTGTCATTGACATCCTCCACGAGCACCGTGAGGTTGGCACGGCCCTCGTGAGGCCCGTCATGTGCCAGGAGCTGCAGGTGGTAGCGGTCACGCTGCTCGAAATCCAAGGGGCCCGTGAGGGAGAGGCGGCCACCATAGCGGCCTACACTGAAGGGATCCTGGGGCCCAGAAGGGCTCAGCACATACCACAGTACTGGTCCTGAGTCCACATCATTCCCTGTTACCTGTGCAATCTCTGAGCCCAATAGTGCATCTGCAATACATGGGACAAGTGTGTTTGGCATGGTCCCAGAGGCCCCTGGAGCCCCAGAGTGGGGAAAAGTGCTTCCCTACCGCCCTTTGTACCTCTCACTTTACCCAGTCCTCACCTTCCGACACTCGGAGCTCCCAGGGCTGGGGGATGGTGGGGCGATTGTCATTGGTGTCGATGACCATCACCGTCAGGGTAGCTGAGCCCACCAGGGCTGGGCTTCCTCTGTCTGTGGCCATCAGCACCAGCCTGAACACAGAGCACAATCGGGGTGGGGCCTGGGGATAAGGGAGAACCTTGGGCAGGGATAGGAGGGCTCAGGACAGGCTGGGGGGTGGGGAACTCAAGACGTGGCCTAGGGATTGAAGGGGATTCCGTGCGGGGCTCAAAACTGGATGGACCTGGGATGGAGTCTCAGGGTCTACAGACCCACCCAAGCCTCACCGTGTTTCGGCCCAGATCTCACGGTCCAGGATAGCTGTGGTAGTGATAGTGCCTGTGGCTGAGTCCACACGGAACAATCCCCGGGCTGGCTGGGATGCGGCCAGACTGTAGGAGATCTGTCCACTGGGGCCTTGATCCAGGTCATCTGCTTCGACCTGGGGAAAGCAGGAGGCTGCTGGCACTGGGCTGGCCACAGACAAAGTCCGCCCAGCCCTGCCCCCCATCTTCCCGTCACACCCCACACCTGCAGCAGGGGTCCCTCCAAGGGCCTGGACTCGGGCAAGAAGGCCACGTAGTGGGGCCGCAGGAAGCGGGGAGCATTGTCGTTGGCATCTTGCAGGGTTAGGGTCAGCACGGAGAAGGCAAAGGCTCCTCCACTCTCCGCCTGCAGCACCAGTCGCAGCCGTGGGTTTGCCTCAAAGTCCAGCCCCTCTGCTGAGCGAACCGTGACGGCTCCTGGAGGGAGGTGGAATGTATCACTGACAGACCTCTTGCTTGCCCTAGAGCCTCCTGTCTGAGGCCCGCTACTCAAGGGCAGCCTCTCCCCAACCAGAGACTCCTCGGGCCCAAAGAGGACCCCCGCCAGGAGCCTGTCCCCTCACAGAGCCCCCTGCTCCCGCCCCTTACCTGTACTAGGCTGGATGGAGAATGTCCCTTTCTCATTCCCACTGAGAATGCTGTATGTGATGGGTCCACTTGAGCCCCCTGTATGGATAGCCTTGGGGGAGACAATGGGAGTCCCTGCAGAGGGGATGATATTGGTTGAAATGTGAGCACTAGACGGAGGGAGTCTGGGGACTATTTTTAGTTAGTAACCCCAACCCATCCAGGGATACAAAGCTGGGCGACACGGTTGGGCACCCACCTGGGGGTGCATTCTCACGGAGCATGGCTTCGCTACTGGCCCGGGGAAAGCGGGGTCCACGCTCAGACTCTCCCTGCAGCCCAACAATGACCACACCAGTGGCAGAGCGAGCTGGACGGCCAAGGTCGGTTGCCACGATGAAGAGGACACGATCCTGGGGACCCAGGGATACAGGGGAGCGGGCCACACGGATTTCACCAGTGTAAGAGTCCACAGTGGTGCCAGGAGGTGGTGTGCCTGCCAGCCGGTATAGGATAGAGGCATTGGCACCAGCGTCACGGTCTTCAGCTCGCAGAGTGGCCAGAGCCAGGGTTGGGGTACTGAGGCTAGGGCCTGGGCGGGGCAGGCGCAGCCTCAGGGGACTGGTGGGGAAGGTGGGCGCGTGGTCATTGACATCGCGCACCATGATGGTGATAGGCACCGTGGTGCTTAGGGGTCCAGCAGCTGCACCATCCACTGCATTCACGGTAAAGGCATAACTGGGACACTGCTCTCTGTCCAGGGCTGTGGCTGTGCGCAATTCCCCAGAGCTGGGCTCCAGCAGGAAGGCTCCTGCTGCACCTGCACCCAGGTAGTAGGTCACGCGGCCATTGGGCCCAGCATCAGGATCATGAGCCTGTAGCTGCAGCAGCAGGGTCCCTGCAGGTGCATCCTCAGGCACCTCCACAGAGTAGGCAGGCACAGGGAAGGCGGGGGCATGGTCATTAGCATCCAGCACTGTCACTGTCACAAACAGAGTAGCGCTGAGAGCTGGCTGGCCTCCATCCCGGGCTTCTATCTGCAGCTGGAATGCTGGCTCCACCTCCCGGTCTAGTGGCCTCATGGTGCCAAACTCCCCTGAAGCTAGGTCCAGAACAAAGGCTTCTGATGGGTCCCCATCTGCAGAGAAGGGCATGCACACATAAACATACATGTGTCAGCCCGTGGGAGTGGGGGTGATTTACAGGCAACCTGGCAAAGAAAGAGAAAGAGAGAGGGAGAGAGAAAAGAGGGAAAGTGGGATAAAGGCAGAGAAACAAAGAGAAACACAGAAGGTAAAGAAAGACACTGCAAAGTAGCTTTTCTAAGAGTGTGGTCTGCAGACCCCAGGGATTCCCCTGAGACCCTTTTGGGGAGTACATAAGATCAAAACTATTTTCATAGTAATACTAAGACATTGTATGACTTTTTCATTCTCATCAACTCACAAATGCAGAGTGGGGTCCGGATGCTACATGACATGTGATGACATCATGACTTGGATGGTTAATGGAATGTGTGTGCTTGTGTAGTCTTGTGTTTCCCAGAATATTCTAGGTAGAAAGTTTAGAGCATAAATATGTGTTGTTTTCAGAGATTCACTCGTTTTTGCTGGCTTGCGTTCGGTTACACATGCTGTAATCTTTGTAACCTCATTACTGTCCAACAAATTGTTAGTTGAAACCCTAACATTTCCTTGGGCCTACGCAGAAATACGGCAAGTGGTATACTTCATTGGCTTGTTTTGCAATGATATTTTAAAATTTTCTCATCTTTAATATCAAATATTGTAAATACTGATATAATTTGTTTACTATATATTTTATATATTAAATTATTATTTCACATTTTATTATATCAATAAATGCTGATATCATATAAGCCAAAGTTCTTTACAGTTCTCAAAAATTAAGAATGTTAAGGGTTCCTGAGACGAAAAAGTTTGAGAACAACTGCTCTACAGGGAGAGACAATCAAGAAAGAAAAGAAACAAAAAGATAAAAAGAGACAAAGAGGAGATCAAGAACTGGAGGGGCACAGAAATAGATGCTTGGAGACACAGAAACATAAAGAGAAGGAAAAGGAGACCCGGGCACGCTGGGTCTGACACAGGCCAACAAGGAGTACACCTGGGCAAGTGGGTGCGGGAAGGTTCTCACCCAGGATGCGGTACTGCAGCTGCCCGTTGGCTCCCACATCCGGGTCAGAGGCCCGCAGCGTGGTAAGGGTCTGTGGGTCCTGGCCCTCAGGCACCTCCAGGGAGAGATGGGCACTCCCAAAGGTTGGGGCGTGGTCATTCTCATCCTCCACAGCCACTCGCACTGTGACATGGGTCAACAGCGGAGGCGAGCCCCCATCCCGGGCATACACTATCGGGAAGCAAAATCAGTGAGATCCAGCCTGCTCCCATCCCATGGAGGAATCCACACCACATAGTGTTCCCCAGGTGCACACAAAAATCAGAACATGTCCCTCTCTCCACACCCCACAAGCACACAGGCACACATACATATATGTGGTGGTGTGACAGAAAAGGCACTAAGTGAGGTAACAAAAGATCTGAGTTCAAGTCCCAGCTCTGCCACTTCCAAGTTGTGTTAGCCTAAGCAAGTTACTTAATCTCTTTGGTACTCAATATCCACTTGCTCCTCTGTTAAACGGCTGCAGTGTAACCTGAGGGAACCTTAGAGGGCATAGCTGCGACATTATGCATTTGAGAGCGTGATCACACTGGTGACAGCCTAGACGTCAGTTCAACTTGCACTCTGCCAAACTCTTGACTCCCCAAAAGGATTAAAAATATAATAGAGGGCTTCCCTGGTGGCGCAGTGGTTGAGAGTCCGCCTGCTGATGCAGAGGACACGGGTTCGTGCCCCGGTCCGGGAAGATCCCACATGCCGCGAAGCGGCTGGGCCCGTGAGCCATGGCTGCTGAGCCTGCCCGTCCGGAGCCTGTGCTCCACAACGGGAGAGGCCACAACAGTGAGAGGCCCGCGTACCGCAAAAATAAATAAATAAAATAAAATAAAATAAAAAAATATATATATATAATAGAAACTGTGCTGTAAGCTTATAAAATGTACTTTGCGGGTCCTGCCCACGTAACACTGCTGTTTCCAGCGCCTCAGGCTTTGGGGATCCTGCAAACGCGCACCTGTCAGATTGATCTCCTCCTGCTCCTCCCGATCCAGGGCCCGAAGAGTTGTAAGAACTCCAGTGTCTGGGTCCAGGGAGAAGCTTTCGCCAGAGATGCCTCCATAAGTCACTTGCCCATTGGCCCCTGAGGAGGGGCAGCGTGGGGGAAGATCAGAGGGTGAATATATCCTTTCTTGACCCAGTCCATCCCTCTTTCAACCCATCCCCCCAGGCCTTACCCAGGTCTGGGTCGGTTGCCCGCAGAGTGAGCAGAGATGTGCCAGGCGGGCTGTTCTCACGCAAGAGGACGCTGTACTCCTGCTGTTGGAAAGTGGGTGCCTCATCGTTGACGTCGGCGACACTGACAGTCAGGAGCTGTGTGGCTGAGCGCGGCGGGGAGCCGTGGTCGGAGGCCACCACAGTCAGCAAGAATTCAGCTCGCTGTTCACGGTCCAGGGACCGCACCACGGACAGCGCTCCTAGTTGAGCGGTAGGGCGGGTTGGAAGGAAACCTCAACACTCGCCCCACATCAGCACCCTCCTCGTCCCCACCCCCACCCCCGGCCCAACTCACCGGTACTGGGGTGTAGCCGGAAGTAGCCGTCCCCGCCAGCTGCCAGGCGATAGGACACGCGTGCAGCCTCGCCCAGGTCCGGGTCCCGGGCTACCACATGCAGCGCTGCGGGCCCCGGCGGCTGATCCTCAGAGAGGCGCACACGTGAGGGCGACGCAAAGACCGGAGCGTTGTCATTCTCATCCGTGACAAAGACGCGCGCGGAAACGCGTGCTGCGCGGCGGCGGCTGGCATTGGCAGGCCGGTCGGTGGCTTCCACGAGCAGCAGCAGAGCGGGAGTGGTCTCCCGGTCCAGGCCTCTCGGGGCGCTGAGCGCCCCGGTGCGTGAGTCCAGGCGAAGCGCGGGCACGGGCGGCTCCTGGCGCAGCAGACGGTAGCGCACGTCGCTGTTGGGGCCCGGGCCGTCGGCGTCCGACGCGCGGAAAGTGTACAGCGTCGCCCCCGGCTCTGGGTTCTCCGGAAGCGCCAGAGCCAGCGGGTCACGCGCGAAGGCCGGCGCATGCTCGTTCTCGTCCTGCACGCGCACCTGCACTCGCAGCAGCCGCGCGCCCGCGCCTCCCGGCCCCTCGGCGCGCACTGTGAGCGCGCGCCACGCCGGGCCCGCCTCGAAGTCCAGGGGCCGCGCCAGGTACAAGCGCCCGGAGGCCGCGTCCAGCGCGAAAGTGCCCTCCGGGTCCGCGCCGCCCACCAGTGTGTAGGTGAGTGCGCCCACTCCCGCCGACTCTGGCGGCGCCACCGAGCCCAACAGAGAGCCGGGCTGGAGGCCCTCGGCTGCTGTCACGGTCAGCACGACAGGCACAGGTGCGGCCGGGTCTGGGTCTGAGGGTTCCGGCGGAGGCTCAGCCGAGCGAGCTGAGGGAAGCACCTGTTGTGGACCCAGGAGGGAGTACGGAATCAGGCGGACCCATGTAAAAGGGAATCTGGGCTGGCCTGCTGAGTAGCAGGAAGGGCGGTCAGAGTGGCCTGACTAGAGGAGAGGGTGCCCACACTGGTGACCAAGGAGACGTGGACAGATTGGAGGAAGGGCAGCCATACCTGCACCAGCAGCTGGAGGCTGGAGCTCCGAGGGGGGCTGCCTTGGTCGTGAGCACTTAGCGTCAGCACATAGTGAGGCCGCTCTGCTCGGGTCAGGGGTGCTGCAGTGAGCAGCTCCCCTGAGTGAGGGTGCAGAGAGAAGAGCTCTGAGCCAGGGCCTGGGGACAGGCAGAGGAAGGGCGAGGCCTTGGGTTCCAGAGCTGGGCATGTCATGAGGGCCTGCCATCACCCACCAACTCCCTTCTCTCCAGCCCCCGTACCAGTTAGCATGTATAGGATTGTTCCATTCTCCCCCTCGTCCGGATCCCTGGCCTGCAGAGTTGTCACCAGCGTTCCTGGAGGCACACCATCTGGTACCTGTGGGAACACAACTCATCTACAGTTGTCTCCTTCCTGTTCTTGAGACAACTCAGGATGGAGTTCCCATCACCTATGTTCAGGCAGAGCCCCGTTTTTGCTCTCAAACCTGTTCCAAGACGCAGACTCTCTTACTTACACCTACAGTTCTAAGCAGAGACCCATATACCCTCTTACTTCTTCAGGGCAGAGTACTGCAGCTTCACATACCTGTACGGGGAGGCCCCCACCAGCAGCCCCTGAAGCCTGCAGGAAGGTGGGGCTGTTGTCATTGAGGTCGAGCACTGCAATGTGTATGGTGCCTGTGACACTGCGGGGTGGGCTCCCCCCATCCTGCACCTGCACCAGGAGCTGGTAGCTGCTCTGCCGCTCACGGTCCAGAGTTTGGAGTGTGGTAACCTCTCCTGGGAGTGCAGGACAGACAGAGATCATGTATGGGGTAGCTAGGGATGCAGAGCCTGAGGTCCATGAGAGGCCGGGGTTTGGGGAGTGTGGAAGGGAATGCCCGGGTAAAACTCTAGCTCAGTCCTGGTCCTCGTGGCCAGGCTCTGGGGAGCGTGTCTGGGTGCTCACCCAGTCAGAGGATGAGGCTATGGGCTCTCAGATTTTGGGTCCCAGTGCTCACCAGTCTGGGGGTGGATGCGGAAGGCCTTGCTGTCTTCTGACAGCTGTCGCAGGCTGTAGGTCAGACGTCCATTGGGTCCTGAGTCTCGGTCAGTGGCAAAGACCCGGCCCACACTGGTCCCTGGGGGCTGGTTCTCAGCCACAGCCAGGAAGGTGGGCTCCTCAAACAAGCGGGGACTGTGGTCATTCTGGTTGAGGATGCTGACCCTCACGGTGGCTGTGGCTGTCTGCTGCCCCAACTCAGCTTTGGACCCAGACACTGCCGTTACTTTCAGCGTGTATAACTCCTGGGCCTCACGGTCCAGTGCTGCTCGCACCCAGAGCCACCCAGTCTGTGGCTCCAGGCCAAAGGGGCTACTTGGCCCATCTGCTGCAAGGCGGTAGGTGACAGGGCCCCCATCTGGTGCTCGAGCCTGCACTTGCAGGACTTGAGTTCCAGGGGTGGTGCCTGAGGGCAGGTCCACACGGTAGGTAGGGCTGTCGAAGTGGGGAGCCAGCCCACGGGTCCCCAAGTCCTGTACCACCACCCGCAGTCGAAAGTGGCTGGTGCGGGGTGGGGAGCCGCCATCCCGGGCTTCCAGCTCCAGTTCATGGGCTGGCCCCCCTGGAGGCCCCAGAGGACCCATAAGCAGTATGTGGCCTGTGGTGGGGTCCACAGTGAAGGCCCCGCCACCCCCAGCAAGCAGGGTAAAGGTTACTCGACTGTTAACGCCTGAGTCGGGGTCCAGAGCCCGCAGTGTATAGATGGGAGTCCCTGGGGCAGTGCTTGGCGGCAGCAACACCGTGTCTTCAGGTGCAGGGAAGGCAGGGGAGTTGTCATTCACATCATCCAGCAGCACACGCACCCGAGCTACGGCGAAAGCCGGGGGCACTCCACTGCCTGCCCGTACCTCCAGCTCTAGCACTGGTCCCAGCAGCTCCCGGTCCAGAGCTCGAAGCGTTTGTAACAGCCCTGTGGCCCCATCTAGGGAGAAGAGTCCTCGGGGATCCCCACCTGATAGGGTGAGGGTCACAGGCCCCAGGCGACCTAGGGAAGAGGAAAGAAGGGTCAGAAAAGAGATGGGGGGGCATCTATTGAGTTGGAGCCCAGACTCCGATCCCCAAAAGGGCTAGGCAGTGCCCACACCTGGGCCTTTCGAAGTATTAGGGGGAGGGGCAGGTGTTGGCAGAGAAGCTGGGTGGCACCAGGGTGACATTCGTGTACCTGGGGATGAAGCAGAGTGCCTGTACCATGCCCACGGAGGTGGCGGGGATTGGAACCAGAGTGTTTTGTGTTGGGGCTATCAGTGGTGTGATACTCGAGGGTTATGTTGGGGTGTCTGGGTACGGCACCGAATGGATATAATGATAAGTGATACCTGATGGATTGTGTGCTTGGACTACACCCACACTGGTGCCTGGTGCCACATCCTCTGGCACAGAAAAGACATACTGTAGTTGCTCAAATACTGGTGGTATGGGAGTTCCAGGCACAATGCTGACGTTGACTCGGGCACTGGGCTCTGCCTGCAGGCCACCTCCATCCTGAGCCCCGATCTCCAGCTGCACCACGGAATTGGCCCGTCTGGCCAAGGGCCAGGCTACCGTCAACAGCCCTGGGAGGACGGAGAAGTGGAGATGTATAAGGAAACAGAATAGAGCTGGAAAGGTTGGGGGGTGGGGGGCAGGCAGTGCTTCATTTAGGCAGATGGGGAGGCAAGCCCTGGGAATGTGAAGATCCTCACCTGAGTGCTCATCCAAGGCAAACAGTGGGGGGCTATTGCCAGCCAGGATGTGGTAGGAGAGTCGCCCGTGGGGTCCCTGGTCAGGGTCATGGGCACGCACCCTCAGCACAGCTGTGCCTGGTGTACTGTGGGCGCTCAGACTGGCAGCATACTCCCGTGGATAAAACTGAGGTGGGTTGTCATTCTCGTCTGACACAAACACCTTCACGTACACCATAGACTTGAGGCCTCCCTGGTGAGACATGCAGCCGTTAAGTCAGGTGGCCCTTGATTGGCCCTGGTGAATGCCCTACCCCAGTCTGCCCACAGACTGTCCACTCACCCCATCCACAGCTGTCACTGTGAAGTCGAAGCTTGAGGGCCCCTGATCGCGGTCCAGGGTCCGGGTCGTGCACACGTCGCCACTGTGGGCATCGATGCGGAATGGGGGAGACCCCGAGGCCCCAAGTCCGGCACCCAAGGAATAGGAGAGGAGGCCAAATGGGCCACTGTCTGCATCTGTGGCTGTCACCTGGGGAGAGGCTGGGGTGAGTAATGCCCCATCTTTTTGGCCAGAAAAGCCATAACTAAGGGGCAACTGGAAGGAGCAGGCCCTGGGCCAGTTGGTGCCCAGAGTCTTGGGATGGTGGACACACAGAAGGGACTAGTAGGACACGGGCCAAAATCCAAACCCAGCTCAGACCTCACCACTTGCGTTAGGTTCCTGTGAGACTCTGATCACAACATTTTTGTCGACTGGTCAATATAGAACTTTGTTTTATGTGTGTTTCTGTTTAAAGGCACCTTATTTAATATATATTGTTGGTTCATTAACACTGAATTCATGGCCAATGGCACAACTCATAACTAAATGAAACTTATCTAACACATGTATTTTCTCCATAAGGCACAGCACAGCCTTCTTGTGTTTAGGAAAACAGACATCACTTCAGCACTACAGTTGGGGACAATTTTATACAGCAAAATCACCAAACAAAAAGCACAAAAATGAAAAAACGTGGCATTAAACAGACCACGAAAAGGACCCTTGTTTACCATATAAGAGCTGTAACATGAAGGCAGAGCTTTGCCTTGTTCGACCTCAGCCGGGAATGTGCTTGTTGAGAGACTTGAATTTTCCATCCTTCTGCACATGTCCGGGAATGACTGTGAAAGCTCCATGAGTATTGATTCAAGGGTTACAAATAGATTTTAGAGAGTTGGCGAATTCACAAATACAGAATCTGCAAATGATGAGGACCAACTGTACTTAAAAGGAGAGTGCTAAGGGCTGTGATAGCAAATTCCAGGTGGGTCACAGGGAGTTAATAACCATCGCCAAGTCTCATAATCACTCCAATCAGAGAACTGGCTGACCGACAGAGTTATTGAGACTGATGTTATAGGCCTGCTCTTTATTGCGTTTGGTTATAAAGTGGGATCTGATTGGTACTCGGATCTGGTAACTGGAGTGATCAGGATCTGCACTATGAATTTATGGGATGTGGCTCAGGCACCTTTAGCGTCCCTTCATCTCTCAAGCCAACCTCATTGGAAATGAGAAAGGGAGAACTGCAGGTCTATAGGAAAATACCGAGGTCATTAAGTTCCAGGGGCTCCCCAAAACTAAGAAATAGGGGAAGGTTTTCCTGGTGACTTCTCAGGCATCTCCCAGACTGGCTCAGGAAGAGTTTATGACTGGACACCAATGTCAGGAGCCTCTGAACATTTCAGAGCCAGATCAGCAGGAGACACCATTCCAAAAGCTTCTGAGCCTAGGACAGGGCCAGGCACACAGTAGGTACTCTATGTATATTTGTTCATTTAGTAAACAGGGCCAGGCACACAGTAGGTACTCTATGTATATTTGTTCATTGAGTAAACAGACATTCAGATTGCCCTGCCTTACAACAAAAGCTTCTTTCAAACTAAGTTTTATAAATTGGGTGCACATTAGGCCCTCAGTAGTGAGTTAGCTGGTGCAGGCTGCTGTAGCTTGTGACAAAGTACTCTTTGTGGCTACACGGGCCTCAGGGTCATGATATGCTGCAAAAGGAAGCTGGAGAGTTCCCCTTTCTTGGCCAGAAAATGTTGCTCAGAGAGAAGCCTAGCCGAGGACTGCTGATCGTTGCCCGGGCCTTTGACAGAAGTGATTTGTGCCATTGTTTACCCTCCTGAGAGACACTAAGACCTTGCCATGCTGAACCCTGGAAACAGCTCCTGCCCCAACTCTTTACTATGGCTGTGGGCCTGGATATCCCAGGAGACAAACTTCCCCCTGGATCAGTCTGGCGGGCTGCAGCACAGCTGCCGCACCGTCTCCAGAAGCTGTTAAAGACCTCTGCCCTCTGACCCGCTGCAGGAAGAAAGCAATAAATAGTGGTCAAGAGAAGTTGTCAGGAAGTGACCCCAAAAGGCGCAGGGGCCGTTGACTGGAAATGACCAAGGCAGAAGTGAATTTTCTGGCCTGTGCAGCCCCTGCTCAGAGGTCCTAGTGCAATTGCAGTCTCCAGTTTCAGCAGGCTCTCAGCCTTGCTACATAGTCCAACCTTGGTCAGCTCCCACTTCCAGCTCTGCCTGAAAGCTGTAACTAACCTCATCTCTCTCCTCTTGTCCCCACCCCACCCCACCCCTAGCTCTCATCACATGCACTAGTGCAAGGAGAAAATAAAGACCTTCATCTGTGAACTCTCTAAAATTCCTAGCAGACCACAAACTTACTTCATCTGCCCCATGCTGACCTCCTTCCCAGGTGTCCCTCCTGCTTTGGCACTTTAACACTGTGCTCTCCTGCTTCTCCACCCACTGCTTCCCCACTCCCAGCCTCCCTCCACCTCTCCTTACTCTGTCTGTTATACACTGTTGTTCTCTGGAATCTTTCCTTGGCCTCTTCTTATTCTGCACACGCTCAGGGCCTTCTCTTCCACTGCTGTGGCTTTGACCCTCATCTGTACTTTGACCCAGACCACTCCTCTGTGCTCCAAACTTGTACATCCAGATGCCTGCTCCACATCTCCACTTGGACGTCCCACAGGCCCCTTAAATCCAACCTGTCCTAAACTAAACTCATGATAATCCCAACCCCTCTCTAATGATTCCTCCATCCACGCAGTTGCTCGAGCCAGCAATGTGTTCTTCCCTTTTCCTCTCTTGGCATATCAATCAAGCAGGGACTAAGTAAATCCTCATTATCCCTCCTACTTGTCTGTTG
This sequence comes from Globicephala melas, assembly GCF_963455315.2. Taxonomy (NCBI): domain Eukaryota; kingdom Metazoa; phylum Chordata; class Mammalia; order Artiodactyla; family Delphinidae; genus Globicephala; species Globicephala melas. The sequence continues at coordinate 48,536 of NW_027207901.1, forward strand.
CTCTCCATCACCATTATCACTGTCCTGACTTGGGCCTGAGTCGTCTCTCCCCTGGATTACTGTAGCTCCCTTCTCATAGGCGTCTGACCCTCCGATCTGTCCTCCATACCAGGACTTCTCAACCTTGGCATGACTGACATTTTGGATCAGATAAACTCTTTGTTGTGGTGCTGTCATGTGCATTATAGGATGTTGACAGCATCTCTACCCACTAGATACCAATAGATCCCACCAGTTGTGACAACCAAAAATATCTCTAAACATTGCCAGATGTCCCCTCCAGAGGGCAAAATCACCAGCCGTTGTGAACCACTGCTCTACACTAACTAATAAAAGCATCTTTTGAGAAGACAAATGTCATATTATTCCTCTACTCAGATGTCTTCAGTGTCCCCGAAAGAAAAATGCTCCAACTCCTCGGCTTGGCTTGACTCCTCACCATCTGGCCTCCTGCAGTCTCATCTCCCACTCTTTCATCTCACACCTTAAATTCCAGAGATACCGAGCCACTTGTAGGCCCTTGAACGAGTCAGACAAGTCAAGCTCTTCCACTTCTCTCTGCGTGTCACCTCTGCTTCAACCCTTCCCTTATCTCGTCCCCTCATCAGCTCCTGCTCATCTTTTAAGTCTCAGCTCAAAGGTCCTTTCTTTTGAGAAAACGTTCGAACTGCCTATCTGTACCTCATGAATATCCCCATATAGAAGTTTTTATTATTGGAATAAAACTGTTTCTCTGCATATGAATCTCACCTCTAGACTATAAACTCCATGAATTAGGTAGTGGTTACTCAGTCATTACTGTGTTCTGTGTCCCTAATACAATGACAGGCACATGGCAGATACTTGATAAACGAATACTGAATGAATCAAATATTAAGACTTCTTGTAACAGTTATGAACACCCAACGGTCATTTTTACCCCTGCTTTCCTATGATTACTACTAGTAAAAACTCCAGGAAACCACCTGGAGAGATGCCCTCTTGCTTCAGGCACTAGTGAGGAGGGAAGACGTTTGGAAGCCACAGCCCATTGGTCCTGGGCCAAGAGGGAGAGTAAACACATGGGCGAGTGGGTGGGAGCTGGACAGCAGTAGGCAGGCAAGTACCCAGAGTCTGGCCAGACAGGAGGTCAGCCAGGCCTAGGCACTGGCTTGAAAGTCTAGGCCAACAGGCAGCTCCTAGAAAATGCTCGGGGATCTGCTGGACTTCTGAGACATAAAGACTTCAAGCACGAATCTCCTAAGAGACCACCCTGCCCCCAGTCTCCTCTCCTGCATCCATATTCCATGGGGCAGCCAAAGCAATCTTTCCAGAAGATGTATCAGATTTGCCTAGAGCCTCTCAATGGCTCCCTGTGATTTCTAATGTAAAGTCAAAGCTTGGCAGCTGGTCCCTGTCTACTCGCTTGTCTCACCTCCCCATAACTCTTTCTCATCAGCACAGTCGAGGCCAACTTGAACAATGCAGTTCCATGAACACATCATGGTGTTCTGTAGCTCTTTCTGTGGCCTTGGAGTCCCTGTCCTCATACCCCATGTTATCCACTTGGCAAAGTCTCACTGCTTCTGCAAAGGTCTGCCTCTAGGCTTCCATAGCCCCTCATATGCAGCCTGATGCATTACTAGTTACTGGTGTGTCTCCTTGCCTAGACTGGGACCGGCCTGGGAATAAGACTGTTTCCTTTCTTTGTTCTCAGGGCCCAGCAGAGTGCCAGGCTTACAGTGGGTAAGTTAATTTTTGAATGTATCACTTACCATTGATCTAATCTCTCTTTCACCCTTAAAGCAAGTTAGCTTCCAAAAAAAAAAAATACAAAAATGGGACTTCCCTGGTGGTCCCAGTAGTTAAGACTGTGCACTTCCATGCAGGGAGCACGGGTTTGATCCCTGGTCGGGAACTAAGATCCCATATGCTGTGTGGCACGGCCAAAAAACAAACAAACAAACAAACAAAAAAACAATCTGTAGTGAGGAGGGAGGGATGAATAGGTAGAGAACAGAGGATTTTTAGGGCAGTGAAACTACTCTCTATAATACTATAGTGTATGTCATTATATATGTCAATTATACATATACTTTATACTTTTGTCCAAACCCATAGAATATACACCACCAAGAGTGAACCCTAATGTAAACTATGGACTTGGGTGGCAGTGATGTGTCAACGTAGGTTCATCTGTTGTAACAAATGTACCACCCTGGCGTGGGATGTTGATAATGCGTGAGGCTATGAGTGGGGGCATGGGGTATATGAGAAATCTGTACCCTCCACTCAATATTGCTATGAATCTAAAACTGCCCCCAAAACATAAAGTCTTGAAAAAAAAAACAAAACCAAATTTGATTATGCCTTTTCTGCCTCAAAGAAGTTCAGTGACCTCTTTTGCCTTCCAAGTAAAGCCCTAGCCCTTCATGGCTTGGTGTCCAAGGACTTCTGCAGTTTGGCCTCAGCCTGCCTCTCCAGTTTCATGCTCCACCCATCTCCTCCAAGCCTGACTTGCAGGAAGCCTGTGGCCCCCACAGCCTCTCCAGGGCTCCTGCCTTTTCCTCTGAGGTCTTCCTGCTCTGGACATTGGGATCTCACTGGATACTTCTTGTTGTCTCTCGTCCTCGTACCTGAGCCCAAGTGTCCCATCAAGGCTCAGTTCCAAGGACAGGGATGGGGGTGTATTCCAGGACACCTCAGCACTAGACTAGGGTTGGAGAGCTCTGTAAATGCTGGCATCTCCCTTGGGGAACAGGAGCCACATGGGTGTGCAGGATCTCCGTCTCTGCCCTGCAGAACAACTTTGAAACTTTAAAGAGTCCTCTCTCATTTCCTGCCACCGCAAGACACATTTTCTCTATATCCAATCTTAATTCTCTCAACTGCCAAGATTACCTGGCCCAGCTCTTGTACCCTGCTTTCTCGTCTTCTCATTAATCCTCACCCTCCGCACAGACTGTGGAGCTCATCGAGTAGGACCGAACCCTCTGGCATATGTCACCATCAACAGATGGCACCTGCAAGGCTTGGTGCCTGCTCTGAGGTCCCCTGTGACCCTCTGATCGATCCACTGCTGCCCACAGAATCATCCTGCTGTGTGCGGGGGTGGGGGGGGGGGCTTACCCACCTGCAGGAAGCAGGTTCCGGGCTGGGTGCCCTCAGGCAAGGAGGCATTGTAGAAAGTCCTCTGGAACTGCGGCTCATTATCATTCACATCCTGCAAGGCCACACTCACTGTGGCAGAGGAGATGAGAGGGGGCAAGCCCCCATCCGTGGCCACCACAATTAGCTGCGGCTGTGGTTCCAACTCATAGTCCAGTGAAGCAGCTGTGGTGATGATGCCTGAAGTGGGGTCGATGGAGAACCAGCGGGTGTGGGCACCTGGGGCCAGGCTATAGGTGACCTGACCGTTGGTGCCCTGGTCAGGGTCCCGGGCCATCACTCGCACCACGAAGCTGCCAGGCAGCGCAACCTCAGGCAGGGGCTCGGGTCGGTAGAGCTGGCGGTCAAAGGCAGGGGCGTTGTCGTTGACATCAGTGACATGCAGCACAAAGGCAGCCTCGGCTCGCAGCGGGGGTGAGCCTGAGTCTGTGGCAGTAACTCGCAAGTTATAGGCATCCCTTTCCTCTCGATCCAGCTGCCGAGCCACGCACACCAGGTAGATGACGCTGTCCTGGGTGCTGAGTGCAAAGTGGCCCTCTCCACCCTCCAGGGACACATTGACATGGGCAAAGTCACCATCGTCTGGGTCTGACACAGAGATTCGAGCAACCAGCTGGCCAGGGGGGGCAGCCTCAGACACTCGGGGGGAGCCGTCCGCACTCAGGAAGATGACAGTCATTGAGGGCTGATTGTCATTGGCATCTCGCACGTGCACCGTCACAAAGGCCGAGCCCAGCTCAGGGTGAGCCCCTCCATCCCGTGCCTGTACCACCAGTTCATGGACCCGCCGTTGCTCGAAGTCCAGTGGCCGCTCCAGCCGCAGCAGCCCCGTGTGTGCGTCGATGGAGAAGGGTCCGTCACCCTCGCTCTGCCTCCGGTTGATCTCATAAGTTACAGCCCCGTTGGCACCGGCATCGGCATCAGAGGCATACACCTGCAAGACAGGACTGCCGGGGGCCAGGCTCTCGGACACCACAGCGTGGTAGCGGCTCTGATTGAAAGCTGGGGCATGGTCATTGATGTCCAGCAACGTCACGTCCAGTAGGGCCTGGGCCCTCCGGGGTGGTGAACCACCGTCGTAGGCCTCCAGTTGCAGCATGTAGTGTGAGCGGTTCTCTCGGTCCAGCCCCCCGGTAACTACCAGCTCAGGCACTGGGGCCCCATCTGGACCGGGACGTGTCTCCAGCCGGAAGGTCTCTCCAGCCCCATCACCAGACAGCGCATAGCCCTGGGTTCCTAGGCGGCCAGCGTCTGCGTCACGAGCAGGCTCCAGTGGGTAGCGGGTGCCAAGAGCGGTATGCTCAGGTATCTGCAGGACAGCTCGAGCCTGTGGGAAGGCTGGAGCGTGGTCATTGATGTCAGCCACTCGCACGGTAACTTCCACGGTGGCGCCATCAGGAGTGACTGCGGTGAAGCGGTAGCGATCCCGCCGCTCGCGGTCCAAGACCCGGGCTGTACGGACCACCCCGCTGTGTTCGTCAATGGCCAGGTCTGTGCCCACACCGCTGCCCTCCTGGGCAGAGATGAAGTACATGGGAGGTGCTGCCGTGCCCGCTGGAAGCCCTGCACTGATGTCCCCGATCAGTGTGCCCGCTGGCTGCTCCTCATCAATCTGCAGGTCCAAGCTCCCAGCCTGGCCCCAGGCGCCCGGCACCCCCGCGCCCAGGAGCAGCAGCAGTGATAGCAGGGGTAGGGGCCTGGGGCTCTGCATGCCTGGGCAAGAAGGTGCAATGCCCCGCTCCTTCTGCATGGCAGGGGCAGTCCAGTTGTGGCTTGGGCTCCAGCTCCAGGCCAGGCTCCGGGCCCAGCTTGATCTCAGGCTTTGGATCAGATCCAACTTGGACCCTGGCTCCAGCTCACGATTCCTGGCCTGGGAGAAAATCGGAAGCAAAAAGGTCATGATGGGGGAGGAATCAACCGTCCAGGCTGGGGTCTAGGCCACACCAGGACTCAAGCATGCTCAGTGCCCCCGCAGGGCCCTTGTGCTGCCTCACACCGTCTGGGGCCCAGGAAGCTCCTCAGGACCCACTCCAGTCTTTACCTGGCAGGTCCCATCCCACTCTGATTCCCGTCCCCCCTCCACCCCCCAGCAGATTGTTTTTTCCTATTGTTCAGACCTAAATGCCTTCAGACTCCCTTCCTTCCATCTGTAGACTTAAACGTGTGGCCAGTTCTTTCTCATTTTTCTTCTCATCCAGGATTAATACCTCAATAATCATGTGCTTGGCAACCTCACCCGAATCTCAACAATGTCGTCTCTGCCAGAGCCTTCTACCAACATTTAACTATGCTGAAGTCTCTCTCTCTTTCTCTCTCTCTCTCTATAATATATATATAATCTCCCTCTCTCTCTCTCTCTCTCTCTCTCTCTCTCTCTCTCTCTCTCTATATATATATATATATATACCTTTAGCCCTACTTCCCTCTCTATTTAACAAGAGATTGAGCACCTGTTATGTGGAGGCACTGGAGACACCTCAGAGAATAAAGGAAACAGTCCAGGAATTGGACAAGTAATTAGAAGTGTGATAAGGGCTGTGAGGGAGGAGTGCCGGGAGCTGTGAAGGCATGGATAGAGGAGGGGCTTACCACAGTCAGGGAGTCAGGGAGTGCTTCTCTGAGGAAGCCACATTCAAGTCAGGATCTACTTAATGTAGGTATTTGCTAGACAATGGTGGGCGGAGAAGAGGGATACAGAAACATTCAGAAGAGGGAACTGAATGGGAGGTTTAGAGTCTGCAGTCAAGAAGGGGCTGAGGGTGTCGGGGCAGGTAGGGCACAACGTGTGTGAGGTGTAGAGTGCTGAGGCAGAAGGTATGAAATGGGGCAGGGGCTCAAAGGCCATACTGATGATTCTGACTTTATGCCGGGGACAAATGGAAGCCATGAAAGCATCTTAAGAGTGGGTGCTGCAATATGGCTCACGTCTTGTGAAGATCTCTACTGCTGCCCCTTTGTAAACAAGGATCACACAGATGGGAAGGTTATCTTAGGACAGCCCTTGTAACACACTTGGGGGAGTCCAGGTGAGGGTGAATTGACGGTGAATTGGATGAGTGTTAGCAAGGAAAATGGGGAGAAGCGGATAGCTCTGCGGGACGTTTCGCAGGTAGAACAGGCAGGACTTGATGATGGCTTGAGGCAGGGGATGAGGGAGTGGGAGGAGTCACAGATGATGGGCAGATTTCGGGCCTGAACCATCAGCTGGACCAAGGCAGCCTTAACTGGCCAGAGAGAGAGACAGAAAGAAATCCAGGGAAGGGCGGTGCCTCTGTGGCTAAGGGAGCCAGGGCTTCAAATGCTGCTGACGTTCAAGAAGGAGGAGGCCTAAAGCCCCATGAAGGCCTTTAAGGACTGAGTGAGAGCCGAATCCGTGGAGACGTTGCCCTCTCGGAAAGGTTTGTTCACTTCCTCCAATTTCTCACCTCTCACCCCCTCCTCCATCTACACAGAGAGTCTTCCTCTCCTGTGACACTGCTTTCACTAAGCTTCCAGTCATCGCTGTACTCTACATCCGATGGACACATTTTTATCTCCTTGCTGGATCATTCTGGAACACTGAAACACTGATCACTGGCTTCTTGAAGCCTAGCCCTCCTGGCCTCCCATGGTGGCCCCCCACCTCTCGCTTCCATTGTACTTCTGTGTCCACTCTTCAGTCCCCTGGGCAAGTTCTTCCTCTGCCCTTAAAAACTGGTGCTCCTCAGGACTCAGTCCAGGGCCGCATGTTTTCCCACTTACCACACTGCCTGGGTGATCTTAGCCACTCCCATGCCTTCAATTCAAATGTATCAATCATCTTCTGTACCGTCTATTTGCTGATGACTTTGCAATCTCCAGCTCTGGAGAGCACTGGAGACACATGTCCAGCCATACAATGGACTTCCTTACAATGTATTCCCAACCTTCACCTCAACCTGATTTTCTTCCTCCATTCCCTTTCCTGTGAACAGCACCACCACTCAGAAACTCTCCTTGCTTTCCCTGCTTTTCTTCAGTCCTGATTTCCAATTAGTCTTCAAAACCTGACCATCTTAACTAGACATGTTTCAAGTCTGCCCTTTCCTATGTTTTCACACTGTTGCTGTCCCAGTCCAAGCACTGTCATCCCTCTTTTCGATTCCTGCCACAGCCCTTTACTGGTCCCCATGCCTCCTGGATTGGCCCCTCTGATCCATGTCCGCCTGACCAGAGCTATCCTCACAACTCTCACCAAACCAGTCGCGACAAAAGGCTTCCACTGGTTTGCCATCACTGACGGCAGAAAACTGCTGCCCATTATGGACAAAACAATGCAGATGTACATCTACCCAAACTGTCTGCAGTTTCACGGGTTCATGGACACTAGGTATAGAACTTCTCTTCGCAAGACAAAGCCCAACCTCCTTAATATATCTTACTGACCTGAGCCCTGCCAACCTCTCCACTGTGCCCCACATTCACCTTCCCCCACTGCACCCTGCATTCCAACACTAAACCCATCACCTGATCCGTCCCAACTCCTTGCCTTGTATGTACCATGCTTTTGTCCTGAGATATCCTTTAAAAGTCCTGTCCAATTGGCCATCCCCTACTCAAACTTCAAGATCCCATTCAAACATCCTGTCTTCTGTGGACTCTTCTATGATATCTCTCTGACCTCCCTGCAGTGCCTACGGTATCCCCTACTGGGCTCTCACTGCCTTAGATGCACACTGACAATAAATTGCACAGCAGCCCTGATTTGTTCATGCGTCTGCCCATCACACCCCTCCCCCTACACCGAACTGAAAGCTCCTTGAGGAGAGCAGCTTGAGGGTCTTAGTTTCTGGTTCTCCAGCAGTTCCTAGAGGTGTCACGAGAGCAGGCGATCAGTGCTGAACAAATGTGCAGAACCTCGTAAGTGCACACCACCACCCTCACCTGCTGCCACGGGGAGAAGCGCCCCTGGACACGCCAACTCAGACAGCACACACAGACACGTGTGCGCCCGCGCCCCTGAGGCACCATGGTCAGGAGTGTGGCCGTAGAAATGGCTGCAGAAGTGTGTCCTTTGGTCTTTCTAGATTTGCTCTGCTCTAGGACTTCCTGTCCTCCCACGGGATGAGAGTTTCTGACCCTCTACTTACACTTCCAACCCCAATGTCTCCCATCTGTGTGAGGCAATGAAAAGAGCTGGGACTCTGGAGTTTGAGCTGGCTTTGAGTCCAATCTGAGTGTTATTTTCCTAATCTATGTAATGGCCATGTTAATGCCTACTTTGTGGGGTTTTAGGAGAATCACAGGCAATGGAAACAAGGAGCTCAGAGTTGGGCATTTGGTAGATGCTCTCTCCTCGGTTCCCAACACCATCCTTGGCTTCAGAGCTCTAGGATTTACTAAGACCCCTCTCCCCAAGGCTCAAGGCTGTGAAGTCTGTGGAGCTTCCCCATGGAATAACAGGTCAGAGGAATTCAGAACAAGAAGGTCAGAGTAAGCACAGGCCTGACTCAGAGAGGGGAGAGGCTGTGTGCAGAGAGATGGTGCAGTGGCCAGGGCAGGGATCTAGGCCTAGAGACTGGGTTAGGAGTCAAGGGTTAAGAATTGGTCCTGTTCATTTAATCAGTCAGTGGAGAGAAAGCAGAGTGGGGATAATGGATAGTGAGATCAATGTACTTCTTACATTCTGTGTTAGGATTCTTTGTCCCCAACCCAGAATGTCAGCTGTTTGAGGGCCAGGACTGTACCTTATTCACCTTTGTGTGTAGCACAGAGCACGGCACGTAGCACATGATCAATGCATTTTCTGAATGAAAGGATGTATGAATGGTACGAGGTAAAACTCAGGTGAATGATCAGCCTTGAGGAGGAGGGATTCAGGCCCAGGCAGATGTCCCTTCTCCCAACCCGTGTAGACCCTGGTGCCCTCCCGGGTCCCTGTTCAATGCAAACTCCCCCATACACCCTCACAGTGGATGCACAAAGGTGCCTACTCACGAAGTCACAGACCCACACGCAGCCAGGCACACAGATGCACAGACTCACATGCAGACAGGCACACTCAACACACACACTCACATGGACAGGAGCTACTCTAACATACACAGAGACGCCCAACCTCACAGAGGAGCATGTTATCACTCACACAGATGGGCATGTTCATTCGCCTGGAACCTTCCCCCACCCCACACACACGTGCAGGCACACATGGAAACACACACAGGCATGCTTTTGCCCACACAGACACATACACACAGAAAGACACTTTCTCGTGGGCCTCACACACACAGGCACGTGTGCACACACACACGCACA
>NW_027207902.1:0-57470 GCF_963455315.2 Globicephala melas
GGACATAAACGCAGCAGTGATAGGATTGGAGAGGTTCGGTGAGCAAATGAAGACCCTTTGAAGTCATATTGCATGGTACCCATTCCACGGGTTTCAACTACCCAGGTTTAAGGTATTCTTCCTTCAGCTAAAACATGCATGTGGAACCTAGAGTATGATCAACCATGTGATCGGGAGACGTGTTCAAATATGTCTCAGTTTTCGTACCCTGGTACTCGGGTGCAACATTCCAGACGCTTTACTAACACTCTCCCGACTTGGAGAGTCAGTCCCTTTAACCTCCTGTTTGGCCCAGTTTGCAATTTCTGCGGAAGATGAACAGGAATAGCGAGAACCAATGAGAGACTAGCTGGAGGTGTCTGGACGGGCAAATTTAACTCTCATTTCCCACCAGGAAGAGGAAATAACCAAAGGCTCAGCGTGCCGTGCCGGAACCAGATTAGGGCCTGAAGCCATCCTGCGGTGTTGCGGCCAGCTCACAAGAAAGCGAGTTGAAGAAAGGAGCTCAGGGGCACTGTAATTCACAAACCTGCAGAGTTATAAATGACAGCTATCGTCCAAAAATATACTGAAGTAAGGCTGCCAAGAGGACTTGAAAGCGGGGCAGAATTGCAGGAAACCGATTTCAGGAGGTAGACTGGAATTGCATTGAAAGCATAGGAAAAGAGGCAGAACGTCCACAATGATGCACTTGGCCAAAAAGGGCGTATGCGTTTTTTCCTGAATATATTCAGGAAAAAACGCATACGCCCTTTTTGGCCAACCAAGCAAGCTTGCAAAGGAAATCTGCACTACAATGAAGTCTCACTTCCCCCCGGTCAAAAGGGCCATCTGAAAAAAGTGTAAAATCCAGAAAGGCAGGACAGGCCATGGAGAACTGGGAGCCTTGTTATGCTGATGGGCGGGATGTAAACTGCCAACAGACACTCGGGAGAAGTGTATGGTGTTTCCTGAAACATCTAAAAAACAAAGCAACAGAGCCTAGGGCACTTCCACTTATGGTCCTATAGCTTAGGGAAATTAAAATCAAAAAGACACAGCCACCCCAATGTTTGGGACGCCTCTGTTTACAAGAACCTCGTTTACCGTACAAGTTCAATATCACAGAAAGTGAAAAATGGATAAAGAACTTGTGGTACTTACGTACAATGCAGTATCACTCAGCAGTGAAATCTATGTCATCAGGCCCGTAGCAGCACAATGAGTGGATTCAGGTACGATGATTCTAACTGAAATAAGTCACACAGAAAAAGAAACATCATAAGATATCAGTAATACACGGAATGTAAACTTGGCTACACAGGAACTGAATTACAGAACAGAACAGGGTCTCAAATTTAGAAAACCAACTTATGCTTGTTTAAGGGTAAAGGTGAGTTGGGGTGCTGCATAAAACCAGAGATTGAAATGAGCACAGATAAAGTTCCTTAAGCCAAATATGGAATAGACAAGAGCTACTCCTTGCTCAACGAAATGGACTCAACACCGCATATTAAACGCCTAAGAATGTACCTGACTCTTAAGTATCTTAAAACCTATGGATTGCTATGTCTCCGAAAGAGAATCGAGCATGTGTACAGGGACATAAACGCAGCAGTGATAGGATTGGAGAGGTTCGGTGAGCAAATGAAGACCCTTTGAAGTCATATTGCATGGTACCCATTCCACGGGTTTCAACTACCCAGGTTTAAGGTATTCTTCCTTCAGCTAAAACATGCATGTGGAACCTAGAGTATGATCAACCATGTGATCGGGAGACGTGTTCAAATATGTCTCAGTTTTCGTACCCTGGTACTCGGGTGCAACATTCCAGACGCTTTACTAACACTCTCCCGACTTGGAGAGTCAGTCCCTTTAACCTCCTGTTTGGCCCAGTTTGCAATTTCTGCGGAAGATGAACAGGAATAGCGAGAACCAATGAGAGACTAGCTGGAGGTGTCTGGACGGGCAAATTTAACTCTCATTTCCCACCAGGAAGAGGAAATAACCAAAGGCTCAGCGTGCCGTGCCGGAACCAGATTAGGGCCTGAAGCCATCCTGCGGTGTTGCGGCCAGCTCACAAGAAAACGAGTTGAAGAAAGGAGCTCAGGGGCACTGTAATTCACAAACCTGCAGAGTTATAAATGACAACTATCGTCCAAAAATATACTGAAGTAAGGCTGCCAAGAGGACTTGAAAGCGGGGCAGAATTGCAGGAAACCGATTTCAGGAGGTAGACTGGAATTGCATTGAAAGCATAGGAAAAGAGGCAGAACGTCCACAATGATGCACTTGGCCAAAAAGGGCGTATGCGTTTTTTCCTGAATATATTCAGGAAAAAACGCATACGCCCTTTTTGGCCAACCAAGCAAGCTTGCAAAGGAAATCTGCACTACAATGAAGTCTCACTTCCCCCCGGTCAAAAGGGCCATCTGAAAAAAGTGTAAAATCCAGAAAGGCAGGACAGGCCATGGAGAACTGGGAGCCTTGTTATGCTGATGGGCGGGATGTAAACTGCCAACAGACACTCGGGAGAAGTGTATGGTGTTTCCTGAAACATCTAAAAAACAAAGCAACAGAGCCTAGGGCACTTCCACTTATGGTCCTATAGCTTAGGGAAATTAAAATCAAAAAGACACAGCCACCCCAATGTTTGGGACGCCTCTGTTTACAAGAACCTCGTTTACCGTACAAGTTCAATATCACAGAAAGTGAAAAATGGATAAAGAACTTGTGGTACTTACGTACAATGCAGTATCACTCAGCAGTGAAATCTATGTCATCAGGCCCGTAGCAGCACAATGAGTGGATTCAGGTACGATGATTCTAACTGAAATAAGTCACACAGAAAAAGAAACATCATAAGATATCAGTAATACACGGAATGTAAACTTGGCTACACAGGAACTGAATTACAGAACAGAACAGGGTCTCAAATTTAGAAAACCAACTTATGCTTGTTTAAGGGTAAAGGTGAGTTGGGGTGCTGCATAAAACCAGAGATTGAAATGAGCACAGATAAAGTTCCTTAAGCCAAATATGGAATAGACAAGAGCTACTCCTTGCTCAACGAAATGGACTCAACACCGCATATTAAACGCCTAAGAATGTACCTGACTCTTAAGTATCTTAAAACCTATGGATTGCTATGTCTCCGAAAGAGAATCAAGCATGTGTACAGGGACATAAACGCAGCAGTGATAGGATTGGAGAGGTTCGGTGAGCAAATGAAGACCCTTTGAAGTCATATTGCATGGTACCCATTCCACGGGTTTCAACTACCCAGGTTTAAGGTATTCTTCCTTCAGCTAAAACATGCATGTGGAACCTAGAGTATGATCAACCATGTGATCGGGAGACGTGTTCAAATATGTCTCAGTTTTCGTACCCTGGTACTCGGGTGCAACATTCCAGACGCTTTACTAACACTCTCCCGACTTGGAGAGTCAGTCCCTTTAACCTCCTGTTTGGCCCAGTTTGCAATTTCTGCGGAAGATGAACAGGAATAGCGAGAACCAATGAGAGACTAGCTGGAGGTGTCTGGACGGGCAAATTTAACTCTCATTTCCCACCAGGAAGAGGAAATAACCAAAGGCTCAGCGTGCCGTGCCGGAACCAGATTAGGGCCTGAAGCCATCCTGCGGTGTTGCGGCCAGCTCACAAGAAAACGAGTTGAAGAAAGGAGCTCAGGGGCACTGTAATTCACAAACCTGCAGAGTTATAAATGACAGCTATCGTCCAAAAATATACTGAAGTAAGGCTGCCAAGAGGACTTGAAAGCGGGGCAGAATTGCAGGAAACCGATTTCAGGAGGTAGACTGGAATTGCATTGAAAGCATAGGAAAAGAGGCAGAACGTCCACAATGATGCACTTGGCCAAAAAGGGCGTATGCGTTTTTTCCTGAATATATTCAGGAAAAAACGCATACGCCCTTTTTGGCCAACCAAGCAAGCTTGCAAAGGAAATCTGCACTACAATGAAGTCTCACTTCCCCCCGGTCAAAAGGGCCATCTGAAAAAAGTGTAAAATCCAGAAAGGCAGGACAGGCCATGGAGAACTGGGAGCCTTGTTATGCTGATGGGCGGGATGTAAACTGCCAACAGACACTCGGGAGAAGTGTATGGTGTTTCCTGAAACATCTAAAAAACAAAGCAACAGAGCCTAGGGCACTTCCACTTATGGTCCTATAGCTTAGGGAAATTAAAATCAAAAAGACACAGCCACCCCAATGTTTGGGACGCCTCTGTTTACAAGAACCTCGTTTACCGTACAAGTTCAATATCACAGAAAGTGAAAAATGGATAAAGAACTTGTGGTACTTACGTACAATGCAGTATCACTCAGCAGTGAAATCTATGTCATCAGGCCCGTAGCAGCACAATGAGTGGATTCAGGTACGATGATTCTAACTGAAATAAGTCACACAGAAAAAGAAACATCATAAGATATCAGTAATACACGGAATGTAAACTTGGCTACACAGGAACTGAATTACAGAACAGAACAGGGTCTCAAATTTAGAAAACCAACTTATGCTTGTTTAAGGGTAAAGGTGAGTTGGGGTGCTGCATAAAACCAGAGATTGAAATGAGCACAGATAAAGTTCCTTAAGCCAAATATGGAATAGACAAGAGCTACTCCTTGCTCAACGAAATGGACTCAACACCGCATATTAAACGCCTAAGAATGTACCTGACTCTTAAGTATCTTAAAACCTATGGATTGCTATGTCTCCGAAAGAGAATCAAGCATGTGTACAGGGACATAAACGCAGCAGTGATAGGATTGGAGAGGTTCGGTGAGCAAATGAAGACCCTTTGAAGTCATATTGCATGGTACCCATTCCACGGGTTTCAACTACCCAGGTTTAAGGTATTCTTCCTTCAGCTAAAACATGCATGTGGAACCTAGAGTATGATCAACCATGTGATCGGGAGACGTGTTCAAATATGTCTCAGTTTTCGTACCCTGGTACTCGGGTGCAACATTCCAGACGCTTTACTAACACTCTCCCGACTTGGAGAGTCAGTCCCTTTAACCTCCTGTTTGGCCCAGTTTGCAATTTCTGCGGAAGATGAACAGGAATAGCGAGAACCAATGAGAGACTAGCTGGAGGTGTCTGGACGGGCAAATTTAACTCTCATTTCCCACCAGGAAGAGGAAATAACCAAAGGCTCAGCGTGCCGTGCCGGAACCAGATTAGGGCCTGAAGCCATCCTGCGGTGTTGCGGCCAGCTCACAAGAAAACGAGTTGAAGAAAGGAGCTCAGGGGCACTGTAATTCACAAACCTGCAGAGTTATAAATGACAGCTATCGTCCAAAAATATACTGAAGTAAGGCTGCCAAGAGGACTTGAAAGCGGGGCAGAATTGCAGGAAACCGATTTCAGGAGGTAGACTGGAATTGCATTGAAAGCATAGGAAAAGAGGCAGAACGTCCACAATGATGCACTTGGCCAAAAAGGGCGTATGCGTTTTTTCCTGAATATATTCAGGAAAAAACGCATACGCCCTTTTTGGCCAACCAAGCAAGCTTGCAAAGGAAATCTGCACTACAATGAAGTCTCACTTCCCCCCGGTCAAAAGGGCCATCTGAAAAAAGTGTAAAATCCAGAAAGGCAGGACAGGCCATGGAGAACTGGGAGCCTTGTTATGCTGATGGGCGGGATGTAAACTGCCAACAGACACTCGGGAGAAGTGTATGGTGTTTCCTGAAACATCTAAAAAACAAAGCAACAGAGCCTAGGGCACTTCCACTTATGGTCCTATAGCTTAGGGAAATTAAAATCAAAAAGACACAGCCACCCCAATGTTTGGGACGCCTCTGTTTACAAGAACCTCGTTTACCGTACAAGTTCAATATCACAGAAAGTGAAAAATGGATAAAGAACTTGTGGTACTTACGTACAATGCAGTATCACTCAGCAGTGAAATCTATGTCATCAGGCCCGTAGCAGCACAATGAGTGGATTCAGGTACGATGATTCTAACTGAAATAAGTCACACAGAAAAAGAAACATCATAAGATATCAGTAATACACGGAATGTAAACTTGGCTACACAGGAACTGAATTACAGAACAGAACAGGGTCTCAAATTTAGAAAACCAACTTATGCTTGTTTAAGGGTAAAGGTGAGTTGGGGTGCTGCATAAAACCAGAGATTGAAATGAGCACAGATAAAGTTCCTTAAGCCAAATATGGAATAGACAAGAGCTACTCCTTGCTCAACGAAATGGACTCAACACCGCATATTAAACGCCTAAGAATGTACCTGACTCTTAAGTATCTTAAAACCTATGGATTGCTATGTCTCCGAAAGAGAATCAAGCATGTGTACAGGGACATAAACGCAGCAGTGATAGGATTGGAGAGGTTCGGTGAGCAAATGAAGACCCTTTGAAGTCATATTGCATGGTACCCATTCCACGGGTTTCAACTACCCAGGTTTAAGGTATTCTTCCTTCAGCTAAAACATGCATGTGGAACCTAGAGTATGATCAACCATGTGATCGGGAGACGTGTTCAAATATGTCTCAGTTTTCGTACCCTGGTACTCGGGTGCAACATTCCAGACGCTTTACTAACACTCTCCCGACTTGGAGAGTCAGTCCCTTTAACCTCCTGTTTGGCCCAGTTTGCAATTTCTGCGGAAGATGAACAGGAATAGCGAGAACCAATGAGAGACTAGCTGGAGGTGTCTGGACGGGCAAATTTAACTCTCATTTCCCACCAGGAAGAGGAAATAACCAAAGGCTCAGCGTGCCGTGCCGGAACCAGATTAGGGCCTGAAGCCATCCTGCGGTGTTGCGGCCAGCTCACAAGAAAGCGAGTTGAAGAAAGGAGCTCAGGGGCACTGTAATTCACAAACCTGCAGAGTTATAAATGACAGCTATCGTCCAAAAATATACTGAAGTAAGGCTGCCAAGAGGACTTGAAAGCGGGGCAGAATTGCAGGAAACCGATTTCAGGAGGTAGACTGGAATTGCACTGAAAGCATAGGAAAAGAGGCAGAACGTCCACAATGATGCACTTGGCCAAAAAGGGCGTATGCGTTTTTTCCTGAATATATTCAGGAAAAAACGCATACGCCCTTTTTGGCCAACCAAGCAAGCTTGCAAAGGAAATCTGCACTACAATGAAGTCTCACTTCCCCCCGGTCAAAAGGGCCATCTGAAAAAAGTGTAAAATCCAGAAAGGCAGGACAGGCCATGGAGAACTGGGAGCCTTGTTATGCTGATGGGCGGGATGTAAACTGCCAACAGACACTCGGGAGAAGTGTATGGTGTTTCCTGAAACATCTAAAAAACAAAGCAACAGAGCCTAGGGCACTTCCACTTATGGTCCTATAGCTTAGGGAAATTAAAATCAAAAAGACACAGCCACCCCAATGTTTGGGACGCCTCTGTTTACAAGAACCTCGTTTACCGTACAAGTTCAATATCACAGAAAGTGAAAAATGGATAAAGAACTTGTGGTACTTACGTACAATGCAGTATCACTCAGCAGTGAAATCTATGTCATCAGGCCCGTAGCAGCACAATGAGTGGATTCAGGTACGATGATTCTAACTGAAATAAGTCACACAGAAAAAG
The DNA here is from genome assembly GCF_963455315.2 of Globicephala melas. Lineage (NCBI taxonomy): Eukaryota > Metazoa > Chordata > Mammalia > Artiodactyla > Delphinidae > Globicephala > Globicephala melas. The sequence goes on from NW_027207902.1 coordinate 7,574, forward strand.
AAACATCATAAGATATCAGTAATACACGGAATGTAAACTTGGCTACACAGGAACTGAATTACAGAACAGAACAGGGTCTCAAATTTAGAAAACCAACTTATGCTTGTTTAAGGGTAAAGGTGAGTTGGGGTGCTGCATAAAACCAGAGATTGAAATGAGCACAGATAAAGTTCCTTAAGCCAAATATGGAATAGACAAGAGCTACTCCTTGCTCAACGAAATGGACTCAACACCGCATATTAAACGCCTAAGAATGTACCTGACTCTTAAGTATCTTAAAACCTATGGATTGCTATGTCTCCGAAAGAGAATCAAGCATGTGTACAGGGACATAAACGCAGCAGTGATAGGATTGGAGAGGTTCGGTGAGCAAATGAAGACCCTTTGAAGTCATATTGCATGGTACCCATTCCACGGGTTTCAACTACCCAGGTTTAAGGTATTCTTCCTTCAGCTAAAACATGCATGTGGAACCTAGAGTATGATCAACCATGTGATCGGGAGACGTGTTCAAATATGTCTCAGTTTTCGTACCCTGGTACTCGGGTGCAACATTCCAGACGCTTTACTAACACTCTCCCGACTTGGAGAGTCAGTCCCTTTAACCTCCTGTTTGGCCCAGTTTGCAATTTCTGCGGAAGATGAACAGGAATAGCGAGAACCAATGAGAGACTAGCTGGAGGTGTCTGGACGGGCAAATTTAACTCTCATTTCCCACCAGGAAGAGGAAATAACCAAAGGCTCAGCGTGCCGTGCCGGAACCAGATTAGGGCCTGAAGCCATCCTGCGGTGTTGCGGCCAGCTCACAAGAAAGCGAGTTGAAGAAAGGAGCTCAGGGGCACTGTAATTCACAAACCTGCAGAGTTATAAATGACAGCTATCGTCCAAAAATATACTGAAGTAAGGCTGCCAAGAGGACTTGAAAGCGGGGCAGAATTGCAGGAAACCGATTTCAGGAGGTAGACTGGAATTGCACTGAAAGCATAGGAAAAGAGGCAGAACGTCCACAATGATGCACTTGGCCAAAAAGGGCGTATGCGTTTTTTCCTGAATATATTCAGGAAAAAACGCATACGCCCTTTTTGGCCAACCAAGCAAGCTTGCAAAGGAAATCTGCACTACAATGAAGTCTCACTTCCCCCCGGTCAAAAGGGCCATCTGAAAAAAGTGTAAAATCCAGAAAGGCAGGACAGGCCATGGAGAACTGGGAGCCTTGTTATGCTGATGGGCGGGATGTAAACTGCCAACAGACACTCGGGAGAAGTGTATGGTGTTTCCTGAAACATCTAAAAAACAAAGCAACAGAGCCTAGGGCACTTCCACTTATGGTCCTATAGCTTAGGGAAATTAAAATCAAAAAGACACAGCCACCCCAATGTTTGGGACGCCTCTGTTTACAAGAACCTCGTTTACCGTACAAGTTCAATATCACAGAAAGTGAAAAATGGATAAAGAACTTGTGGTACTTACGTACAATGCAGTATCACTCAGCAGTGAAATCTATGTCATCAGGCCCGTAGCAGCACAATGAGTGGATTCAGGTACGATGATTCTAACTGAAATAAGTCACACAGAAAAAGAAACATCATAAGATATCAGTAATACACGGAATGTAAACTTGGCTACACAGGAACTGAATTACAGAACAGAACAGGGTCTCAAATTTAGAAAACCAACTTATGCTTGTTTAAGGGTAAAGGTGAGTTGGGGTGCTGCATAAAACCAGAGATTGAAATGAGCACAGATAAAGTTCCTTAAGCCAAATATGGAATAGACAAGAGCTACTCCTTGCTCAACGAAATGGACTCAACACCGCATATTAAACGCCTAAGAATGTACCTGACTCTTAAGTATCTTAAAACCTATGGATTGCTATGTCTCCGAAAGAGAATCAAGCATGTGTACAGGGACATAAACGCAGCAGTGATAGGATTGGAGAGGTTCGGTGAGCAAATGAAGACCCTTTGAAGTCATATTGCATGGTACCCATTCCACGGGTTTCAACTACCCAGGTTTAAGGTATTCTTCCTTCAGCTAAAACATGCATGTGGAACCTAGAGTATGATCAACCATGTGATCGGGAGACGTGTTCAAATATGTCTCAGTTTTCGTACCCTGGTACTCGGGTGCAACATTCCAGACGCTTTACTAACACTCTCCCGACTTGGAGAGTCAGTCCCTTTAACCTCCTGTTTGGCCCAGTTTGCAATTTCTGCGGAAGATGAACAGGAATAGCGAGAACCAATGAGAGACTAGCTGGAGGTGTCTGGACGGGCAAATTTAACTCTCATTTCCCACCAGGAAGAGGAAATAACCAAAGGCTCAGCGTGCCGTGCCGGAACCAGATTAGGGCCTGAAGCCATCCTGCGGTGTTGCGGCCAGCTCACAAGAAAACGAGTTGAAGAAAGGAGCTCAGGGGCACTGTAATTCACAAACCTGCAGAGTTATAAATGACAACTATCGTCCAAAAATATACTGAAGTAAGGCTGCCAAGAGGACTTGAAAGCGGGGCAGAATTGCAGGAAACCGATTTCAGGAGGTAGACTGGAATTGCATTGAAAGCATAGGAAAAGAGGCAGAACGTCCACAATGATGCACTTGGCCAAAAAGGGCGTATGCGTTTTTTCCTGAATATATTCAGGAAAAAACGCATACGCCCTTTTTGGCCAACCAAGCAAGCTTGCAAAGGAAATCTGCACTACAATGAAGTCTCACTTCCCCCCGGTCAAAAGGGCCATCTGAAAAAAGTGTAAAATCCAGAAAGGCAGGACAGGCCATGGAGAACTGGGAGCATTGTTATGCTGATGGGCGGGATGTAAACTGCCAACAGACACTCGGGAGAAGTGTATGGTGTTTCCTGAAACATCTAAAAAACAAAGCAACAGAGCCTAGGGCACTTCCACTTATGGTCCTATAGCTTAGGGAAATTAAAATCAAAAAGACACAGCCACCCCAATGTTTGGGACGCCTCTGTTTACAAGAACCTCGTTTACCGTACAAGTTCAATATCACAGAAAGTGAAAAATGGATAAAGAACTTGTGGTACTTACGTACAATGCAGTATCACTCAGCAGTGAAATCTATGTCATCAGGCCCGTAGCAGCACAATGAGTGGATTCAGGTACGATGATTCTAACTGAAATAAGTCACACAGAAAAAGAAACATCATAAGATATCAGTAATACACGGAATGTAAACTTGGCTACACAGGAACTGAATTACAGAACAGAACAGGGTCTCAAATTTAGAAAACCAACTTATGCTTGTTTAAGGGTAAAGGTGAGTTGGGGTGCTGCATAAAACCAGAGATTGAAATGAGCACAGATAAAGTTCCTTAAGCCAAATATGGAATAGACAAGAGCTACTCCTTGCTCAACGAAATGGACTCAACACCGCATATTAAACGCCTAAGAATGTACCTGACTCTTAAGTATCTTAAAACCTATGGATTGCTATGTCTCCGAAAGAGAATCAAGCATGTGTACAGGGACATAAACGCAGCAGTGATAGGATTGGAGAGGTTCGGTGAGCAAATGAAGACCCTTTGAAGTCATATTGCATGGTACCCATTCCACGGGTTTCAACTACCCAGGTTTAAGGTATTCTTCCTTCAGCTAAAACATGCATGTGGAACCTAGAGTATGATCAACCATGTGATCGGGAGACGTGTTCAAATATGTCTCAGTTTTCGTACCCTGGTACTCGGGTGCAACATTCCAGACGCTTTACTAACACTCTCCCGACTTGGAGAGTCAGTCCCTTTAACCTCCTGTTTGGCCCAGTTTGCAATTTCTGCGGAAGATGAACAGGAATAGCGAGAACCAATGAGAGACTAGCTGGAGGTGTCTGGACGGGCAAATTTAACTCTCATTTCCCACCAGGAAGAGGAAATAACCAAAGGCTCAGCGTGCCGTGCCGGAACCAGATTAGGGCCTGAAGCCATCCTGCGGTGTTGCGGCCAGCTCACAAGAAAGCGAGTTGAAGAAAGGAGCTCAGGGGCACTGTAATTCACAAACCTGCAGAGTTATAAATGACAGCTATCGTCCAAAAATATACTGAAGTAAGGCTGCCAAGAGGACTTGAAAGCGGGGCAGAATTGCAGGAAACCGATTTCAGGAGGTAGACTGGAATTGCATTGAAAGCATAGGAAAAGAGGCAGAACGTCCACAATGATGCACTTGGCCAAAAAGGGCGTATGCGTTTTTTCCTGAATATATTCAGGAAAAAACGCATACGCCCTTTTTGGCCAACCAAGCAAGCTTGCAAAGGAAATCTGCACTACAATGAAGTCTCACTTCCCCCCGGTCAAAAGGGCCATCTGAAAAAAGTGTAAAATCCAGAAAGGCAGGACAGGCCATGGAGAACTGGGAGCCTTGTTATGCTGATGGGCGGGATGTAAACTGCCAACAGACACTCGGGAGAAGTGTATGGTGTTTCCTGAAACATCTAAAAAACAAAGCAACAGAGCCTAGGGCACTTCCACTTATGGTCCTATAGCTTAGGGAAATTAAAATCAAAAAGACACAGCCACCCCAATGTTTGGGACGCCTCTGTTTACAAGAACCTCGTTTACCGTACAAGTTCAATATCACAGAAAGTGAAAAATGGATAAAGAACTTGTGGTACTTACGTACAATGCAGTATCACTCAGCAGTGAAATCTATGTCATCAGGCCCGTAGCAGCACAATGAGTGGATTCAGGTACGATGATTCTAACTGAAATAAGTCACACAGAAAAAGAAACATCATAAGATATCAGTAATACACGGAATGTAAACTTGGCTACACAGGAACTGAATTACAGAACAGAACAGGGTCTCAAATTTAGAAAACCAACTTATGCTTGTTTAAGGGTAAAGGTGAGTTGGGGTGCTGCATAAAACCAGAGATTGAAATGAGCACAGATAAAGTTCCTTAAGCCAAATATGGAATAGACAAGAGCTACTCCTTGCTCAACGAAATGGACTCAACACCGCATATTAAACGCCTAAGAATGTACCTGACTCTTAAGTATCTTAAAACCTATGGATTGCTATGTCTCCGAAAGAGAATCAAGCATGTGTACAGGGACATAAACGCAGCAGTGATAGGATTGGAGAGGTTCGGTGAGCAAATGAAGACCCTTTGAAGTCATATTGCATGGTACCCATTCCACGGGTTTCAACTACCCAGGTTTAAGGTATTCTTCCTTCAGCTAAAACATGCATGTGGAACCTAGAGTATGATCAACCATGTGATCGGGAGACGTGTTCAAATATGTCTCAGTTTTCGTACCCTGGTACTCGGGTGCAACATTCCAGACGCTTTACTAACACTCTCCCGACTTGGAGAGTCAGTCCCTTTAACCTCCTGTTTGGCCCAGTTTGCAATTTCTGCGGAAGATGAACAGGAATAGCGAGAACCAATGAGAGACTAGCTGGAGGTGTCTGGACGGGCAAATTTAACTCTCATTTCCCACCAGGAAGAGGAAATAACCAAAGGCTCAGCGTGCCGTGCCGGAACCAGATTAGGGCCTGAAGCCATCCTGCGGTGTTGCGGCCAGCTCACAAGAAAACGAGTTGAAGAAAGGAGCTCAGGGGCACTGTAATTCACAAACCTGCAGAGTTATAAATGACAGCTATCGTCCAAAAATATACTGAAGTAAGGCTGCCAAGAGGACTTGAAAGCGGGGCAGAATTGCAGGAAACCGATTTCAGGAGGTAGACTGGAATTGCATTGAAAGCATAGGAAAAGAGGCAGAACGTCCACAATGATGCACTTGGCCAAAAAGGGCGTATGCGTTTTTTCCTGAATATATTCAGGAAAAAACGCATACGCCCTTTTTGGCCAACCAAGCAAGCTTGCAAAGGAAATCTGCACTACAATGAAGTCTCACTTCCCCCCGGTCAAAAGGGCCATCTGAAAAAAGTGTAAAATCCAGAAAGGCAGGACAGGCCATGGAGAACTGGGAGCCTTGTTATGCTGATGGGCGGGATGTAAACTGCCAACAGACACTCGGGAGAAGTGTATGGTGTTTCCTGAAACATCTAAAAAACAAAGCAACAGAGCCTAGGGCACTTCCACTTATGGTCCTATAGCTTAGGGAAATTAAAATCAAAAAGACACAGCCACCCCAATGTTTGGGACGCCTCTGTTTACAAGAACCTCGTTTACCGTACAAGTTCAATATCACAGAAAGTGAAAAATGGATAAAGAACTTGTGGTACTTACGTACAATGCAGTATCACTCAGCAGTGAAATCTATGTCATCAGGCCCGTAGCAGCACAATGAGTGGATTCAGGTACGATGATTCTAACTGAAATAAGTCACACAGAAAAAGAAACATCATAAGATATCAGTAATACACGGAATGTAAACTTGGCTACACAGGAACTGAATTACAGAACAGAACAGGGTCTCAAATTTAGAAAACCAACTTATGCTTGTTTAAGGGTAAAGGTGAGTTGGGGTGCTGCATAAAACCAGAGATTGAAATGAGCACAGATAAAGTTCCTTAAGCCAAATATGGAATAGACAAGAGCTACTCCTTGCTCAACGAAATGGACTCAACACCGCATATTAAACGCCTAAGAATGTACCTGACTCTTAAGTATCTTAAAACCTATGGATTGCTATGTCTCCGAAAGAGAATCAAGCATGTGTACAGGGACATAAACGCAGCAGTGATAGGATTGGAGAGGTTCGGTGAGCAAATGAAGACCCTTTGAAGTCATATTGCATGGTACCCATTCCACGGGTTTCAACTACCCAGGTTTAAGGTATTCTTCCTTCAGCTAAAACATGCATGTGGAACCTAGAGTATGATCAACCATGTGATCGGGAGACGTGTTCAAATATGTCTCAGTTTTCGTACCCTGGTACTCGGGTGCAACATTCCAGACGCTTTACTAACACTCTCCCGACTTGGAGAGTCAGTCCCTTTAACCTCCTGTTTGGCCCAGTTTGCAATTTCTGCGGAAGATGAACAGGAATAGCGAGAACCAATGAGAGACTAGCTGGAGGTGTCTGGACGGGCAAATTTAACTCTCATTTCCCACCAGGAAGAGGAAATAACCAAAGGCTCAGCGTGCCGTGCCGGAACCAGATTAGGGCCTGAAGCCATCCTGCGGTGTTGCGGCCAGCTCACAAGAAAACGAGTTGAAGAAAGGAGCTCAGGGGCACTGTAATTCACAAACCTGCAGAGTTATAAATGACAACTATCGTCCAAAAATATACTGAAGTAAGGCTGCCAAGAGGACTTGAAAGCGGGGCAGAATTGCAGGAAACCGATTTCAGGAGGTAGACTGGAATTGCATTGAAAGCATAGGAAAAGAGGCAGAACGTCCACAATGATGCACTTGGCCAAAAAGGGCGTATGCGTTTTTTCCTGAATATATTCAGGAAAAAACGCATACGCCCTTTTTGGCCAACCAAGCAAGCTTGCAAAGGAAATCTGCACTACAATGAAGTCTCACTTCCCCCCGGTCAAAAGGGCCATCTGAAAAAAGTGTAAAATCCAGAAAGGCAGGACAGGCCATGGAGAACTGGGAGCCTTGTTATGCTGATGGGCGGGATGTAAACTGCCAACAGACACTCGGGAGAAGTGTATGGTGTTTCCTGAAACATCTAAAAAACAAAGCAACAGAGCCTAGGGCACTTCCACTTATGGTCCTATAGCTTAGGGAAATTAAAATCAAAAAGACACAGCCACCCCAATGTTTGGGACGCCTCTGTTTACAAGAACCTCGTTTACCGTACAAGTTCAATATCACAGAAAGTGAAAAATGGATAAAGAACTTGTGGTACTTACGTACAATGCAGTATCACTCAGCAGTGAAATCTATGTCATCAGGCCCGTAGCAGCACAATGAGTGGATTCAGGTACGATGATTCTAACTGAAATAAGTCACACAGAAAAAGAAACATCATAAGATATCAGTAATACACGGAATGTAAACTTGGCTACACAGGAACTGAATTACAGAACAGAACAGGGTCTCAAATTTAGAAAACCAACTTATGCTTGTTTAAGGGTAAAGGTGAGTTGGGGTGCTGCATAAAACCAGAGATTGAAATGAGCACAGATAAAGTTCCTTAAGCCAAATATGGAATAGACAAGAGCTACTCCTTGCTTAACGAAATGGACTCAACACCGCATATTAAACGCCTAAGAATGTACCTGACTCTTAAGTATCTTAAAACCTATGGATTGCTATGTCTCCGAAAGAGCATCAAGCATGTGTACAGGGACATAAACGCAGCAGTGATAGGATTGGAGAGGTTCGGTGAGCAAATGAAGACCCTTTGAAGTCATATTGCATGGTACCCATTCCACGGGTTTCAACTACCCAGGTTTAAGGTATTCTTCCTTCAGCTAAAACATGCATGTGGAACCTAGAGTATGATCAACCATGTGATCGGGAGACGTGTTCAAATATGTCTCAGTTTTCGTACCCTGGTACTCGGGTGCAACATTCCAGACGCTTTACTAACACTCTCCCGACTTGGAGAGTCAGTCCCTTTAACCTCCTGTTTGGCCCAGTTTGCAATTTCTGCGGAAGATGAACAGGAATAGCGAGAACCAATGAGAGACTAGCTGGAGGTGTCTGGACGGGCAAATTTAACTCTCATTTCCCACCAGGAAGAGGAAATAACCAAAGGCTCAGCGTGCCGTGCCGGAACCAGATTAGGGCCTGAAGCCATCCTGCGGTGTTGCGGCCAGCTCACAAGAAAACGAGTTGAAGAAAGGAGCTCAGGGGCACTGTAATTCACAAACCTGCAGAGTTATAAATGACAGCTATCGTCCAAAAATATACTGAAGTAAGGCTGCCAAGAGGACTTGAAAGCGGGGCAGAATTGCAGGAAACCGATTTCAGGAGGTAGACTGGAATTGCATTGAAAGCATAGGAAAAGAGGCAGAACGTCCACAATGATGCACTTGGCCAAAAAGGGCGTATGCGTTTTTTCCTGAATATATTCAGGAAAAAACGCATACGCCCTTTTTGGCCAACCAAGCAAGCTTGCAAAGGAAATCTGCACTACAATGAAGTCTCACTTCCCCCCGGTCAAAAGGGCCATCTGAAAAAAGTGTAAAATCCAGAAAGGCAGGACAGGCCATGGAGAACTGGGAGCCTTGTTATGCTGATGGGCGGGATGTAAACTGCCAACAGACACTCGGGAGAAGTGTATGGTGTTTCCTGAAACATCTAAAAAACAAAGCAACAGAGCCTAGGGCACTTCCACTTATGGTCCTATAGCTTAGGGAAACTAAAATCAAAAAGACACAGCCACCCCAATGTTTGGGACGCCTCTGTTTACAAGAACCTCGTTTACCGTACAAGTTCAATATCACAGAAAGTGAAAAATGGATAAAGAACTTGTGGTACTTACGTACAATGCAGTATCACTCAGCAGTGAAATCTATGTCATCAGGCCCGTAGCAGCACAATGAGTGGATTCAGGTACGATGATTCTAACTGAAATAAGTCACACAGAAAAAGAAACATCATAAGATATCAGTAATACACGGAATGTAAACTTGGCTACACAGGAACTGAATTACAGAACAGAACAGGGTCTCAAATTTAGAAAACCAACTTATGCTTGTTTAAGGGTAAAGGTGAGTTGGGGTGCTGCATAAAACCAGAGATTGAAATGAGCACAGATAAAGTTCCTTAAGCCAAATATGGAATAGACAAGAGCTACTCCTTGCTCAACGAAATGGACTCAACACCGCATATTAAACGCCTAAGAATGTACCTGACTCTTAAGTATCTTAAAACCTATGGATTGCTATGTCTCCGAAAGAGAATCAAGCATGTGTACAGGGACATAAACGCAGCAGTGATAGGATTGGAGAGGTTCGGTGAGCAAATGAAGACCCTTTGAAGTCATATTGCATGGTACCCATTCCACGGGTTTCAACTACCCAGGTTTAAGGTATTCTTCCTTCAGCTAAAACATGCATGTGGAACCTAGAGTATGATCAACCATGTGATCGGGAGACGTGTTCAAATATGTCTCAGTTTTCGTACCCTGGTACTCGGGTGCAACATTCCAGACGCTTTACTAACACTCTCCCGACTTGGAGAGTCAGTCCCTTTAACCTCCTGTTTGGCCCAGTTTGCAATTTCTGCGGAAGATGAACAGGAATAGCGAGAACCAATGAGAGACTAGCTGGAGGTGTCTGGACGGGCAAATTTAACTCTCATTTCCCACCAGGAAGAGGAAATAACCAAAGGCTCAGCGTGCCGTGCCGGAACCAGATTAGGGCCTGAAGCCATCCTGCGGTGTTGCGGCCAGCTCACAAGAAAACGAGTTGAAGAAAGGAGCTCAGGGGCACTGTAATTCACAAACCTGCAGAGTTATAAATGACAACTATCGTCCAAAAATATACTGAAGTAAGGCTGCCAAGAGGACTTGAAAGCGGGGCAGAATTGCAGGAAACCGATTTCAGGAGGTAGACTGGAATTGCATTGAAAGCATAGGAAAAGAGGCAGAACGTCCACAATGATGCACTTGGCCAAAAAGGGCGTATGCGTTTTTTCCTGAATATATTCAGGAAAAAACGCATACGCCCTTTTTGGCCAACCAAGCAAGCTTGCAAAGGAAATCTGCACTACAATGAAGTCTCACTTCCCCCCGGTCAAAAGGGCCATCTGAAAAAAGTGTAAAATCCAGAAAGGCAGGACAGGCCATGGAGAACTGGGAGCCTTGTTATGCTGATGGGCGGGATGTAAACTGCCAACAGACACTCGGGAGAAGTGTATGGTGTTTCCTGAAACATCTAAAAAACAAAGCAACAGAGCCTAGGCCACTTCCACTTATGGTCCTATAGCTTAGGGAAACTAAAATCAAAAAGACACAGCCACCCCAATGTTTGGGACGCCTCTGTTTACAAGAACCTCGTTTACCGTACAAGTTCAATATCACAGAAAGTGAAAAATGGATAAAGAACTTGTGGTACTTACGTACAATGCAGTATCACTCAGCAGTGAAATCTATGTCATCAGGCCCGTAGCAGCACAATGAGTGGATTCAGGTACGATGATTCTAACTGAAATAAGTCACACAGAAAAAGAAACATCATAAGATATCAGTAATACACGGAATGTAAACTTGGCTACACAGGAACTGAATTACAGAACAGAACAGGGTCTCAAATTTAGAAAACCAACTTATGCTTGTTTAAGGGTAAAGGTGAGTTGGGGTGCTGCATAAAACCAGAGATTGAAATGAGCACAGATAAAGTTCCTTAAGCCAAATATGGAATAGACAAGAGCTACTCCTTGCTCAACGAAATGGACTCAACACCGCATATTAAACGCCTAAGAATGTACCTGACTCTTAAGTATCTTAAAACCTATGGATTGCTATGTCTCCGAAAGAGCATCAAGCATGTGTACAGGGACATAAACGCAGCAGTGATAGGATTGGAGAGGTTCGGTGAGCAAATGAAGACCCTTTGAAGTCATATTGCATGGTACCCATTCCACGGGTTTCAACTACCCAGGTTTAAGGTATTCTTCCTTCAGCTAAAACATGCATGTGGAACCTAGAGTATGATCAACCATGTGATCGGGAGACGTGTTCAAATATGTCTCAGTTTTCGTACCCTGGTACTCGGGTGCAACATTCCAGACGCTTTACTAACACTCTCCCGACTTGGAGAGTCAGTCCCTTTAACCTCCTGTTTGGCCCAGTTTGCAATTTCTGCGGAAGATGAACAGGAATAGCGAGAACCAATGAGAGACTAGCTGGAGGTGTCTGGACGGGCAAATTTAACTCTCATTTCCCACCAGGAAGAGGAAATAACCAAAGGCTCAGCGTGCCGTGCCGGAACCAGATTAGGGCCTGAAGCCATCCTGCGGTGTTGCGGCCAGCTCACAAGAAAACGAGTTGAAGAAAGGAGCTCAGGGGCACTGTAATTCACAAACCTGCAGAGTTATAAATGACAGCTATCGTCCAAAAATATACTGAAGTAAGGCTGCCAAGAGGACTTGAAAGCGGGGCAGAATTGCAGGAAACCGATTTCAGGAGGTAGACTGGAATTGCATTGAAAGCATAGGAAAAGAGGCAGAACGTCCACAATGATGCACTTGGCCAAAAAGGGCGTATGCGTTTTTTCCTGAATATATTCAGGAAAAAACGCATACGCCCTTTTTGGCCAACCAAGCAAGCTTGCAAAGGAAATCTGCACTACAATGAAGTCTCACTTCCCCCCGGTCAAAAGGGCCATCTGAAAAAAGTGTAAAATCCAGAAAGGCAGGACAGGCCATGGAGAACTGGGAGCCTTGTTATGCTGATGGGCGGGATGTAAACTGCCAACAGACACTCGGGAGAAGTGTATGGTGTTTCCTGAAACATCTAAAAAACAAAGCAACAGAGCCTAGGGCACTTCCACTTATGGTCCTATAGCTTAGGGAAATTAAAATCAAAAAGACACAGCCACCCCAATGTTTGGGACGCCTCTGTTTACAAGAACCTCGTTTACCGTACAAGTTCAATATCACAGAAAGTGAAAAATGGATAAAGAACTTGTGGTACTTACGTACAATGCAGTATCACTCAGCAGTGAAATCTATGTCATCAGGCCCGTAGCAGCACAATGAGTGGATTCAGGTACGATGATTCTAACTGAAATAAGTCACACAGAAAAAGAAACATCATAAGATATCAGTAATACACGGAATGTAAACTTGGCTACACAGGAACTGAATTACAGAACAGAACAGGGTCTCAAATTTAGAAAACCAACTTATGCTTGTTTAAGGGTAAAGGTGAGTTGGGGTGCTGCATAAAACCAGAGATTGAAATGAGCACAGATAAAGTTCCTTAAGCCAAATATGGAATAGACAAGAGCTACTCCTTGCTCAACGAAATGGACTCAACACCGCATATTAAACGCCTAAGAATGTACCTGACTCTTAAGTATCTTAAAACCTATGGATTGCTATGTCTCCGAAAGAGCATCAAGCATGTGTACAGGGACATAAACGCAGCAGTGATAGGATTGGAGAGGTTCGGTGAGCAAATGAAGACCCTTTGAAGTCATATTGCATGGTACCCATTCCACGGGTTTCAACTACCCAGGTTTAAGGTATTCTTCCTTCAGCTAAAACATGCATGTGGAACCTAGAGTATGATCAACCATGTGATCGGGAGACGTGTTCAAATATGTCTCAGTTTTCGTACCCTGGTACTCGGGTGCAACATTCCAGACGCTTTACTAACACTCTCCCGACTTGGAGAGTCAGTCCCTTTAACCTCCTGTTTGGCCCAGTTTGCAATTTCTGCGGAAGATGAACAGGAATAGCGAGAACCAATGAGAGACTAGCTGGAGGTGTCTGGACGGGCAAATTTAACTCTCATTTCCCACCAGGAAGAGGAAATAACCAAAGGCTCAGCGTGCCGTGCCGGAACCAGATTAGGGCCTGAAGCCATCCTGCGGTGTTGCGGCCAGCTCACAAGAAAGCGAGTTGAAGAAAGGAGCTCAGGGGCACTGTAATTCACAAACCTGCAGAGTTATAAATGACAACTATCGTCCAAAAATATACTGAAGTAAGGCTGCCAAGAGGACTTGAAAGCGGGGCAGAATTGCAGGAAACCGATTTCAGGAGGTAGACTGGAATTGCATTGAAAGCATAGGAAAAGAGGCAGAACGTCCACAATGATGCACTTGGCCAAAAAGGGCGTATGCGTTTTTTCCTGAATATATTCAGGAAAAAACGCATACGCCCTTTTTGGCCAACCAAGCAAGCTTGCAAAGGAAATCTGCACTACAATGAAGTCTCACTTCCCCCCGGTCAAAAGGGCCATCTGAAAAAAGTGTAAAATCCAGAAAGGCAGGACAGGCCATGGAGAACTGGGAGCCTTGTTATGCTGATGGGCGGGATGTAAACTGCCAACAGACACTCGGGAGAAGTGTATGGTGTTTCCTGAAACATCTAAAAAACAAAGCAACAGAGCCTAGGGCACTTCCACTTATGGTCCTATAGCTTAGGGAAATTAAAATCAAAAAGACACAGCCACCCCAATGTTTGGGACGCCTCTGTTTACAAGAACCTCGTTTACCGTACAAGTTCAATATCACAGAAAGTGAAAAATGGATAAAGAACTTGTGGTACTTACGTACAATGCAGTATCACTCAGCAGTGAAATCTATGTCATCAGGCCCGTAGCAGCACAATGAGTGGATTCAGGTACGATGATTCTAACTGAAATAAGTCACACAGAAAAAGAAACATCATAAGATATCAGTAATACACGGAATGTAAACTTGGCTACACAGGAACTGAATTACAGAACAGAACAGGGTCTCAAATTTAGAAAACCAACTTATGCTTGTTTAAGGGTAAAGGTGAGTTGGGGTGCTGCATAAAACCAGAGATTGAAATGAGCACAGATAAAGTTCCTTAAGCCAAATATGGAATAGACAAGAGCTACTCCTTGCTCAACGAAATGGACTCAACACCGCATATTAAACGCCTAAGAATGTACCTGACTCTTAAGTATCTTAAAACCTATGGATTGCTATGTCTCCGAAAGAGAATCAAGCATGTGTACAGGGACATAAACGCAGCAGTGATAGGATTGGAGAGGTTCGGTGAGCAAATGAAGACCCTTTGAAGTCATATTGCATGGTACCCATTCCACGGGTTTCAACTACCCAGGTTTAAGGTATTCTTCCTTCAGCTAAAACATGCATGTGGAACCTAGAGTATGATCAACCATGTGATCGGGAGACGTGTTCAAATATGTCTCAGTTTTCGTACCCTGGTACTCGGGTGCAACATTCCAGACGCTTTACTAACACTCTCCCGACTTGGAGAGTCAGTCCCTTTAACCTCCTGTTTGGCCCAGTTTGCAATTTCTGCGGAAGATGAACAGGAATAGCGAGAACCAATGAGAGACTAGCTGGAGGTGTCTGGACGGGCAAATTTAACTCTCATTTCCCACCAGGAAGAGGAAATAACCAAAGGCTCAGCGTGCCGTGCCGGAACCAGATTAGGGCCTGAAGCCATCCTGCGGTGTTGCGGCCAGCTCACAAGAAAGCGAGTTGAAGAAAGGAGCTCAGGGGCACTGTAATTCACAAACCTGCAGAGTTATAAATGACAACTATCGTCCAAAAATATACTGAAGTAAGGCTGCCAAGAGGACTTGAAAGCGGGGCAGAATTGCAGGAAACCGATTTCAGGAGGTAGACTGGAATTGCATTGAAAGCATAGGAAAAGAGGCAGAACGTCCACAATGATGCACTTGGCCAAAAAGGGCGTATGCGTTTTTTCCTGAATATATTCAGGAAAAAACGCATACGCCCTTTTTGGCCAACCAAGCAAGCTTGCAAAGGAAATCTGCACTACAATGAAGTCTCACTTCCCCCCGGTCAAAAGGGCCATCTGAAAAAAGTGTAAAATCCAGAAAGGCAGGACAGGCCATGGAGAACTGGGAGCCTTGTTATGCTGATGGGCGGGATGTAAACTGCCAACAGACACTCGGGAGAAGTGTATGGTGTTTCCTGAAACATCTAAAAAACAAAGCAACAGAGCCTAGGGCACTTCCACTTATGGTCCTATAGCTTAGGGAAATTAAAATCAAAAAGACACAGCCACCCCAATGTTTGGGACGCCTCTGTTTACAAGAACCTCGTTTACCGTACAAGTTCAATATCACAGAAAGTGAAAAATGGATAAAGAACTTGTGGTACTTACGTACAATGCAGTATCACTCAGCAGTGAAATCTATGTCATCAGGCCCGTAGCAGCACAATGAGTGGATTCAGGTACGATGATTCTAACTGAAATAAGTCACACAGAAAAAGAAACATCATAAGATATCAGTAATACACGGAATGTAAACTTGGCTACACAGGAACTGAATTACAGAACAGAACAGGGTCTCAAATTTAGAAAACCAACTTATGCTTGTTTAAGGGTAAAGGTGAGTTGGGGTGCTGCATAAAACCAGAGATTGAAATGAGCACAGATAAAGTTCCTTAAGCCAAATATGGAATAGACAAGAGCTACTCCTTGCTCAACGAAATGGACTCAACACCGCATATTAAACGCCTAAGAATGTACCTGACTCTTAAGTATCTTAAAACCTATGGATTGCTATGTCTCCGAAAGAGCATCAAGCATGTGTACAGGGACATAAACGCAGCAGTGATAGGATTGGAGAGGTTCGGTGAGCAAATGAAGACCCTTTGAAGTCATATTGCATGGTACCCATTCCACGGGTTTCAACTACCCAGGTTTAAGGTATTCTTCCTTCAGCTAAAACATGCATGTGGAACCTAGAGTATGATCAACCATGTGATCGGGAGACGTGTTCAAATATGTCTCAGTTTTCGTACCCTGGTACTCGGGTGCAACATTCCAGACGCTTTACTAACACTCTCCCGACTTGGAGAGTCAGTCCCTTTAACCTCCTGTTTGGCCCAGTTTGCAATTTCTGCGGAAGATGAACAGGAATAGCGAGAACCAATGAGAGACTAGCTGGAGGTGTCTGGACGGGCAAATTTAACTCTCATTTCCCACCAGGAAGAGGAAATAACCAAAGGCTCAGCGTGCCGTGCCGGAACCAGATTAGGGCCTGAAGCCATCCTGCGGTGTTGCGGCCAGCTCACAAGAAAACGAGTTGAAGAAAGGAGCTCAGGGGCACTGTAATTCACAAACCTGCAGAGTTATAAATGACAGCTATCGTCCAAAAATATACTGAAGTAAGGCTGCCAAGAGGACTTGAAAGCGGGGCAGAATTGCAGGAAACCGATTTCAGGAGGTAGACTGGAATTGCATTGAAAGCATAGGAAAAGAGGCAGAACGTCCACAATGATGCACTTGGCCAAAAAGGGCGTATGCGTTTTTTCCTGAATATATTCAGGAAAAAACGCATACGCCCTTTTTGGCCAACCAAGCAAGCTTGCAAAGGAAATCTGCACTACAATGAAGTCTCACTTCCCCCCGGTCAAAAGGGCCATCTGAAAAAAGTGTAAAATCCAGAAAGGCAGGACAGGCCATGGAGAACTGGGAGCCTTGTTATGCTGATGGGCGGGATGTAAACTGCCAACAGACACTCGGGAGAAGTGTATGGTGTTTCCTGAAACATCTAAAAAACAAAGCAACAGAGCCTAGGCCACTTCCACTTATGGTCCTATAGCTTAGGGAAACTAAAATCAAAAAGACACAGCCACCCCAATGTTTGGGACGCCTCTGTTTACAAGAACCTCGTTTACCGTACAAGTTCAATATCACAGAAAGTGAAAAATGGATAAAGAACTTGTGGTACTTACGTACAATGCAGTATCACTCAGCAGTGAAATCTATGTCATCAGGCCCGTAGCAGCACAATGAGTGGATTCAGGTACGATGATTCTAACTGAAATAAGTCACACAGAAAAAGAAACATCATAAGATATCAGTAATACACGGAATGTAAACTTGGCTACACAGGAACTGAATTACAGAACAGAACAGGGTCTCAAATTTAGAAAACCAACTTATGCTTGTTTAAGGGTAAAGGTGAGTTGGGGTGCTGCATAAAACCAGAGATTGAAATGAGCACAGATAAAGTTCCTTAAGCCAAATATGGAATAGACAAGAGCTACTCCTTGCTCAACGAAATGGACTCAACACCGCATATTAAACGCCTAAGAATGTACCTGACTCTTAAGTATCTTAAAACCTATGGATTGCTATGTCTCCGAAAGAGCATCAAGCATGTGTACAGGGACATAAACGCAGCAGTGATAGGATTGGAGAGGTTCGGTGAGCAAATGAAGACCCTTTGAAGTCATATTGCATGGTACCCATTCCACGGGTTTCAACTACCCAGGTTTAAGGTATTCTTCCTTCAGCTAAAACATGCATGTGGAACCTAGAGTATGATCAACCATGTGATCGGGAGACGTGTTCAAATATGTCTCAGTTTTCGTACCCTGGTACTCGGGTGCAACATTCCAGACGCTTTACTAACACTCTCCCGACTTGGAGAGTCAGTCCCTTTAACCTCCTGTTTGGCCCAGTTTGCAATTTCTGCGGAAGATGAACAGGAATAGCGAGAACCAATGAGAGACTAGCTGGAGGTGTCTGGACGGGCAAATTTAACTCTCATTTCCCACCAGGAAGAGGAAATAACCAAAGGCTCAGCGTGCCGTGCCGGAACCAGATTAGGGCCTGAAGCCATCCTGCGGTGTTGCGGCCAGCTCACAAGAAAACGAGTTGAAGAAAGGAGCTCAGGGGCACTGTAATTCACAAACCTGCAGAGTTATAAATGACAGCTATCGTCCAAAAATATACTGAAGTAAGGCTGCCAAGAGGACTTGAAAGCGGGGCAGAATTGCAGGAAACCGATTTCAGGAGGTAGACTGGAATTGCATTGAAAGCATAGGAAAAGAGGCAGAACGTCCACAATGATGCACTTGGCCAAAAAGGGCGTATGCGTTTTTTCCTGAATATATTCAGGAAAAAACGCATACGCCCTTTTTGGCCAACCAAGCAAGCTTGCAAAGGAAATCTGCACTACAATGAAGTCTCACTTCCCCCCGGTCAAAAGGGCCATCTGAAAAAAGTGTAAAATCCAGAAAGGCAGGACAGGCCATGGAGAACTGGGAGCCTTGTTATGCTGATGGGCGGGATGTAAACTGCCAACAGACACTCGGGAGAAGTGTATGGTGTTTCCTGAAACATCTAAAAAACAAAGCAACAGAGCCTAGGGCACTTCCACTTATGGTCCTATAGCTTAGGGAAACTAAAATCAAAAAGACACAGCCACCCCAATGTTTGGGACGCCTCTGTTTACAAGAACCTCGTTTACCGTACAAGTTCAATATCACAGAAAGTGAAAAATGGATAAAGAACTTGTGGTACTTACGTACAATGCAGTATCACTCAGCAGTGAAATCTATGTCATCAGGCCCGTAGCAGCACAATGAGTGGATTCAGGTACGATGATTCTAACTGAAATAAGTCACACAGAAAAAGAAACATCATAAGATATCAGTAATACACGGAATGTAAACTTGGCTACACAGGAACTGAATTACAGAACAGAACAGGGTCTCAAATTTAGAAAACCAACTTATGCTTGTTTAAGGGTAAAGGTGAGTTGGGGTGCTGCATAAAACCAGAGATTGAAATGAGCACAGATAAAGTTCCTTAAGCCAAATATGGAATAGACAAGAGCTACTCCTTGCTCAACGAAATGGACTCAACACCGCATATTAAACGCCTAAGAATGTACCTGACTCTTAAGTATCTTAAAACCTATGGATTGCTATGTCTCCGAAAGAGAATCAAGCATGTGTACAGGGACATAAACGCAGCAGTGATAGGATTGGAGAGGTTCGGTGAGCAAATGAAGACCCTTTGAAGTCATATTGCATGGTACCCATTCCACGGGTTTCAACTACCCAGGTTTAAGGTATTCTTCCTTCAGCTAAAACATGCATGTGGAACCTAGAGTATGATCAACCATGTGATCGGGAGACGTGTTCAAATATGTCTCAGTTTTCGTACCCTGGTACTCGGGTGCAACATTCCAGACGCTTTACTAACACTCTCCCGACTTGGAGAGTCAGTCCCTTTAACCTCCTGTTTGGCCCAGTTTGCAATTTCTGCGGAAGATGAACAGGAATAGCGAGAACCAATGAGAGACTAGCTGGAGGTGTCTGGACGGGCAAATTTAACTCTCATTTCCCACCAGGAAGAGGAAATAACCAAAGGCTCAGCGTGCCGTGCCGGAACCAGATTAGGGCCTGAAGCCATCCTGCGGTGTTGCGGCCAGCTCACAAGAAAGCGAGTTGAAGAAAGGAGCTCAGGGGCACTGTAATTCACAAACCTGCAGAGTTATAAATGACAGCTATCGTCCAAAAATATACTGAAGTAAGGCTGCCAAGAGGACTTGAAAGCGGGGCAGAATTGCAGGAAACCGATTTCAGGAGGTAGACTGGAATTGCATTGAAAGCATAGGAAAAGAGGCAGAACGTCCACAATGATGCACTTGGCCAAAAAGGGCGTATGCGTTTTTTCCTGAATATATTCAGGAAAAAACGCATACGCCCTTTTTGGCCAACCAAGCAAGCTTGCAAAGGAAATCTGCACTACAATGAAGTCTCACTTCCCCCCGGTCAAAAGGGCCATCTGAAAAAAGTGTAAAATCCAGAAAGGCAGGACAGGCCATGGAGAACTGGGAGCCTTGTTATGCTGATGGGCGGGATGTAAACTGCCAACAGACACTCGGGAGAAGTGTATGGTGTTTCCTGAAACATCTAAAAAACAAAGCAACAGAGCCTAGGGCACTTCCACTTATGGTCCTATAGCTTAGGGAAACTAAAATCAAAAAGACACAGCCACCCCAATGTTTGGGACGCCTCTGTTTACAAGAACCTCGTTTACCGTACAAGTTCAATATCACAGAAAGTGAAAAATGGATAAAGAACTTGTGGTACTTACGTACAATGCAGTATCACTCAGCAGTGAAATCTATGTCATCAGGCCCGTAGCAGCACAATGAGTGGATTCAGGTACGATGATTCTAACTGAAATAAGTCACACAGAAAAAGAAACATCATAAGATATCAGTAATACACGGAATGTAAACTTGGCTACACAGGAACTGAATTACAGAACAGAACAGGGTCTCAAATTTAGAAAACCAACTTATGCTTGTTTAAGGGTAAAGGTGAGTTGGGGTGCTGCATAAAACCAGAGATTGAAATGAGCACAGATAAAGTTCCTTAAGCCAAATATGGAATAGACAAGAGCTACTCCTTGCTCAACGAAATGGACTCAACACCGCATATTAAACGCCTAAGAATGTACCTGACTCTTAAGTATCTTAAAACCTATGGATTGCTATGTCTCCGAAAGAGAATCAAGCATGTGTACAGGGACATAAACGCAGCAGTGATAGGATTGGAGAGGTTCGGTGAGCAAATGAAGACCCTTTGAAGTCATATTGCATGGTACCCATTCCACGGGTTTCAACTACCCAGGTTTAAGGTATTCTTCCTTCAGCTAAAACATGCATGTGGAACCTAGAGTATGATCAACCATGTGATCGGGAGACGTGTTCAAATATGTCTCAGTTTTCGTACCCTGGTACTCGGGTGCAACATTCCAGACGCTTTACTAACACTCTCCCGACTTGGAGAGTCAGTCCCTTTAACCTCCTGTTTGGCCCAGTTTGCAATTTCTGCGGAAGATGAACAGGAATAGCGAGAACCAATGAGAGACTAGCTGGAGGTGTCTGGACGGGCAAATTTAACTCTCATTTCCCACCAGGAAGAGGAAATAACCAAAGGCTCAGCGTGCCGTGCCGGAACCAGATTAGGGCCTGAAGCCATCCTGCGGTGTTGCGGCCAGCTCACAAGAAAGCGAGTTGAAGAAAGGAGCTCAGGGGCACTGTAATTCACAAACCTGCAGAGTTATAAATGACAGCTATCGTCCAAAAATATACTGAAGTAAGGCTGCCAAGAGGACTTGAAAGCGGGGCAGAATTGCAGGAAACCGATTTCAGGAGGTAGACTGGAATTGCATTGAAAGCATAGGAAAAGAGGCAGAACGTCCACAATGATGCACTTGGCCAAAAAGGGCGTATGCGTTTTTTCCTGAATATATTCAGGAAAAAACGCATACGCCCTTTTTGGCCAACCAAGCAAGCTTGCAAAGGAAATCTGCACTACAATGAAGTCTCACTTCCCCCCGGTCAAAAGGGCCATCTGAAAAAAGTGTAAAATCCAGAAAGGCAGGACAGGCCATGGAGAACTGGGAGCCTTGTTATGCTGATGGGCGGGATGTAAACTGCCAACAGACACTCGGGAGAAGTGTATGGTGTTTCCTGAAACATCTAAAAAACAAAGCAACAGAGCCTAGGGCACTTCCACTTATGGTCCTATAGCTTAGGGAAATTAAAATCAAAAAGACACAGCCACCCCAATGTTTGGGACGCCTCTGTTTACAAGAACCTCGTTTACCGTACAAGTTCAATATCACAGAAAGTGAAAAATGGATAAAGAACTTGTGGTACTTACGTACAATGCAGTATCACTCAGCAGTGAAATCTATGTCATCAGGCCCGTAGCAGCACAATGAGTGGATTCAGGTACGATGATTCTAACTGAAATAAGTCACACAGAAAAAGAAACATCATAAGATATCAGTAATACACGGAATGTAAACTTGGCTACACAGGAACTGAATTACAGAACAGAACAGGGTCTCAAATTTAGAAAACCAACTTATGCTTGTTTAAGGGTAAAGGTGAGTTGGGGTGCTGCATAAAACCAGAGATTGAAATGAGCACAGATAAAGTTCCTTAAGCCAAATATGGAATAGACAAGAGCTACTCCTTGCTCAACGAAATGGACTCAACACCGCATATTAAACGCCTAAGAATGTACCTGACTCTTAAGTATCTTAAAACCTATGGATTGCTATGTCTCCGAAAGAGAATCAAGCATGTGTACAGGGACATAAACGCAGCAGTGATAGGATTGGAGAGGTTCGGTGAGCAAATGAAGACCCTTTGAAGTCATATTGCATGGTACCCATTCCACGGGTTTCAACTACCCAGGTTTAAGGTATTCTTCCTTCAGCTAAAACATGCATGTGGAACCTAGAGTATGATCAACCATGTGATCGGGAGACGTGTTCAAATATGTCTCAGTTTTCGTACCCTGGTACTCGGGTGCAACATTCCAGACGCTTTACTAACACTCTCCCGACTTGGAGAGTCAGTCCCTTTAACCTCCTGTTTGGCCCAGTTTGCAATTTCTGCGGAAGATGAACAGGAATAGCGAGAACCAATGAGAGACTAGCTGGAGGTGTCTGGACGGGCAAATTTAACTCTCATTTCCCACCAGGAAGAGGAAATAACCAAAGGCTCAGCGTGCCGTGCCGGAACCAGATTAGGGCCTGAAGCCATCCTGCGGTGTTGCGGCCAGCTCAGAAGAAAACGAGTTGAAGAAAGGAGCTCAGGGGCACTGTAATTCACAAACCTGCAGAGTTATAAATGACAACTATCGTCCAAAAATATACTGAAGTAAGGCTGCCAAGAGGACTTGAAAGCGGGGCAGAATTGCAGGAAACCGATTTCAGGAGGTAGACTGGAATTGCATTGAAAGCATAGGAAAAGAGGCAGAACGTCCACAATGATGCACTTGGCCAAAAAGGGCGTATGCGTTTCTTCCTGAATATATTCAGGAAAAAACGCATACGCCCTTTTTGGCCAACCAAGCAAGCTTGCAAAGGAAATCTGCACTACAATGAAGTCTCACTTCCCCCCGGTCAAAAGGGCCATCTGAAAAAAGTGTAAAATCCAGAAAGGCAGGACAGGCCATGGAGAACTGGGAGCCTTGTTATGCTGATGGGCGGGATGTAAACTGCCAACAGACACTCGGGAGAAGTGTATGGTGTTTCCTGAAACATCTAAAAAACCAAGCAACAGAGCCTAGGGCACTTCCACTTATGGTCCTATAGCTTAGGGAAATTAAAATCAAAAAGACACAGCCACCCCAATGTTTGGGACGCCTCTGTTTACAAGAACCTCGTTTACCGTACAAGTTCAATATCACAGAAAGTGAAAAATGGATAAAGAACTTGTGGTACTTACGTACAATGCAGTATCACTCAGCAGTGAAATCTATGTCATCAGGCCCGTAGCAGCACAATGAGTGGATTCAGGTACGATGATTCTAACTGAAATAAGTCACACAGAAAAAGAAACATCATAAGATATCAGTAATACACGGAATGTAAACTTGGCTACACAGGAACTGAATTACAGAACAGAACAGGGTCTCAAATTTAGAAAACCAACTTATGCTTGTTTAAGGGTAAAGGTGAGTTGGGGTGCTGCATAAAACCAGAGATTGAAATGAGCACAGATAAAGTTCCTTAAGCCAAATATGGAATAGACAAGAGCTACTCCTTGCTCAACGAAATGGACTCAACACCGCATATTAAACGCCTAAGAATGTACCTGACTCTTAAGTATCTTAAAACCTATGGATTGCTATGTCTCCGAAAGAGAATCAAGCATGTGTACAGGGACATAAACGCAGCAGTGATAGGATTGGAGAGGTTCGGTGAGCAAATGAAGACCCTTTGAAGTCATATTGCATGGTACCCATTCCACGGGTTTCAACTACCCAGGTTTAAGGTATTCTTCCTTCAGCTAAAACATGCATGTGGAACCTAGAGTATGATCAACCATGTGATCGGGAGACGTGTTCAAATATGTCTCAGTTTTCGTACCCTGGTACTCGGGTGCAACATTCCAGACGCTTTACTAACACTCTCCCGACTTGGAGAGTCTGTCCCTTTAACCTCCTGTTTGGCCCAGTTTGCAATTTCTGCGGAAGATGAACAGGAATAGCGAGAACCAATGAGAGACTAGCTGGAGGTGTCTGGACGGGCAAATTTAACTCTCATTTCCCACCAGGAAGAGGAAATAACCAAAGGCTCAGCGTGCCGTGCCGGAACCAGATTAGGGCCTGAAGCCATCCTGCGGTGTTGCGGCCAGCTCACAAGAAAGCGAGTTGAAGAAAGGAGCTCAGGGGCACTGTAATTCACAAACCTGCAGAGTTATAAATGACAGCTATCGTCCAAAAATATACTGAAGTAAGGCTGCCAAGAGGACTTGAAAGCGGGGCAGAATTGCAGGAAACCAATTTCAGGAGGTAGACTGGAATTGCATTGAAAGCATAGGAAAAGAGGCAGAACGTCCACAATGATGCACTTGGCCAAAAAGGGCGTATGCGTTTTTTCCTGAATATATTCAGGAAAAAACGCATACGCCCTTTTTGGCCAACCAAGCAAGCTTGCAAAGGAAATCTGCACTACAATGAAGTCTCACTTCCCCCCGGTCAAAAGGGCCATCTGAAAAAAGTGTAAAATCCAGAAAGGCAGGACAGGCCATGGAGAACTGGGAGCCTTGTTATGCTGATGGGCGGGATGTAAACTGCCAACAGACACTCGGGAGAAGTGTATGGTGTTTCCTGAAACATCTAAAAAACAAAGCAACAGAGCCTAGGGCACTTCCACTTATGGTCCTATAGCTTAGGGAAATTAAAATCAAAAAGACACAGCCACCCCAATGTTTGGGACGCCTCTGTTTACAAGAACCTCGTTTACCGTACAAGTTCAATATCACAGAAAGTGAAAAATGGATAAAGAACTTGTCGTACTTACGTACAATGCAGTATCACTCAGCAGTGAAATTTATGTCATCAGGCCCGTAGCAGCACAATGAGTGGATTCAGGTACGATGATTCTAACTGAAATAAGTCACACAGAAAAAGAAACATCATAAGATATCAGTAATACACGGAATGTAAACTTGGCTACACAGGAACTGAATTACAGAACAGAACAGGGTCTCAAATTTAGAAAACCAACTTATGCTTGTTTAAGGGTAAAGGTGAGTTGGGGTGCTGCATAAAACCAGAGATTGAAATGAGCACAGATAAAGTTCCTTAAGCCAAATATGGAATAGACAAGAGCTACTCCTTGCTCAACGAAATGGACTCAACACCGCATATTAAACGCCTAAGAATGTACCTGACTCTTAAGTATCTTAAAACCTATGGATTGCTATGTCTCCGAAAGAGAATGAAGCATGTGTACAGGGACATAAACGCAGCAGTGATAGGATTGGAGAGGTTCGGTGAGCAAATGAAGACCCTTTGAAGTCATATTGCATGGTACCCATTCCACGGGTTTCAACTACCCAGGTTTAAGGTATTCTTCCTTCAGCTAAAACATGCATGTGGAACCTAGAGTATGATCAACCATGTGATCGGGAGACGTGTTCAAATATGTCTCAGTTTTCGTACCCTGGTACTCGGGTGCAACATTCCAGACGCTTTACTAACACTCTCCCGACTTGGAGAGTCAGTCCCTTTAACCTCCTGTTTGGCCCAGTTTGCAATTTCTGCGGAAGATGAACAGGAATAGCGAGAACCAATGAGAGACTAGCTGGAGGTGTCTGGACGGGCAAATTTAACTCTCATTTCCCACCAGGAAGAGGAAATAACCAAAGGCTCAGCGTGCCGTGCCGGAACCAGATTAGGGCCTGAAGCCATCCTGCGGTGTTGCGGCCAGCTCACAAGAAAACGAGTTGAAGAAAGGAGCTCAGGGGCACTGTAATTCACAAACCTGCAGAGTTATAAATGACAACTATCGTCCAAAAATATACTGAAGTAAGGCTGCCAAGAGGACTTGAAAGCGGGGCAGAATTGCAGGAAACCGATTTCAGGAGGTAGACTGGAATTGCATTGAAAGCATAGGAAAAGAGGCAGAACGTCCACAATGATGCACTTGGCCAAAAAGGGCGTATGCGTTTTTTCCTGAATATATTCAGGAAAAAACGCATACGCCCTTTTTGGCCAACCAAGCAAGCTTGCAAAGGAAATCTGCACTACAATGAAGTCTCACTTCCCCCCGGTCAAAAGGGCCATCTGAAAAAAGTGTAAAATCCAGAAAGGCAGGACAGGCCATGGAGAACTGGGAGCCTTGTTATGCTGATGGGCGGGATGTAAACTGCCAACAGACACTCGGGAGAAGTGTATGGTGTTTCCTGAAACATCTAAAAAACAAAGCAACAGAGCCTAGGGCACTTCCACTTATGGTCCTATAGCTTAGGGAAATTAAAATCAAAAAGACACAGCCACCCCAATGTTTGGGACGCCTCTGTTTACAAGAACCTCGTTTACCGTACAAGTTCAATATCACAGAAAGTGAAAAATGGATAAAGAACTTGTGGTACTTACGTACAATGCAGTATCACTCAGCAGTGAAATCTATGTCATCAGGCCCGTAGCAGCACAATGAGTGGATTCAGGTACGATGATTCTAACTGAAATAAGTCACACAGAAAAAGAAACATCATAAGATATCAGTAATACACGGAATGTAAACTTGGCTACACAGGAACTGAATTACAGAACAGAACAGGGTCTCAAATTTAGAAAACCAACTTATGCTTGTTTAAGGGTAAAGGTGAGTTGGGGTGCTGCATAAAACCAGAGATTGAAATGAGCACAGATAAAGTTCCTTAAGCCAAATATGGAATAGACAAGAGCTACTCCTTGCTCAACGAAATGGACTCAACACCGCATATTAAACGCCTAAGAATGTACCTGACTCTTAAGTATCTTAAAACCTATGGATTGCTATGTCTCCGAAAGAGAATCGAGCATGTGTACAGGGACATAAACGCAGCAGTGATAGGATTGGAGAGGTTCGGTGAGCAAATGAAGACCCTTTGAAGTCATATTGCATGGTACCCATTCCACGGGTTTCAACTACCCAGGTTTAAGGTATTCTTCCTTCAGCTAAAACATGCATGTGGAACCTAGAGTATGATCAACCATGTGATCGGGAGACGTGTTCAAATATGTCTCAGTTTTCGTACCCTGGTACTCGGGTGCAACATTCCAGACGCTTTACTAACACTCTCCCGACTTGGAGAGTCAGTCCCTTTAACCTCCTGTTTGGCCCAGTTTGCAATTTCTGCGGAAGATGAACAGGAATAGCGAGAACCAATGAGAGACTAGCTGGAGGTGTCTGGACGGGCAAATTTAACTCTCATTTCCCACCAGGAAGAGGAAATAACCAAAGGCTCAGCGTGCCGTGCCGGAACCAGATTAGGGCCTGAAGCCATCCTGCGGTGTTGCGGCCAGCTCAGAAGAAAACGAGTTGAAGAAAGGAGCTCAGGGGCACTGTAATTCACAAACCTGCAGAGTTATAAATGACAACTATCGTCCAAAAATATACTGAAGTAAGGCTGCCAAGAGGACTTGAAAGCGGGGCAGAATTGCAGGAAACCGATTTCAGGAGGTAGACTGGAATTGCATTGAAAGCATAGGAAAAGAGGCAGAACGTCCACAATGATGCACTTGGCCAAAAAGGGCGTATGCGTTTTTTCCTGAATATATTCAGGAAAAAACGCATACGCCCTTTTTGGCCAACCAAGCAAGCTTGCAAAGGAAATCTGCACTACAATGAAGTCTCACTTCCCCCCGGTCAAAAGGGCCATCTGAAAAAAGTGTAAAATCCAGAAAGGCAGGACAGGCCATGGAGAACTGGGAGCCTTGTTATGCTGATGGGCGGGATGTAAACTGCCAACAGACACTCGGGAGAAGTGTATGGTGTTTCCTGAAACATCTAAAAAACAAAGCAACAGAGCCTAGGGCACTTCCACTTATGGTCCTATAGCTTAGGGAAATTAAAATCAAAAAGACACAGCCACCCCAATGTTTGGGACGCCTCTGTTTACAAGAACCTCGTTTACCGTACAAGTTCAATATCACAGAAAGTGAAAAATGGATAAAG
The DNA here is from genome assembly GCF_963455315.2 of Globicephala melas. NCBI lineage: Eukaryota > Metazoa > Chordata > Mammalia > Artiodactyla > Delphinidae > Globicephala > Globicephala melas. The sequence goes on from NW_027207902.1 coordinate 35,888, forward strand.
AACTTGTGGTACTTACGTACAATGCAGTATCACTCAGCAGTGAAATCTATGTCATCAGGCCCGTAGCAGCACAATGAGTGGATTCAGGTACGATGATTCTAACTGAAATAAGTCACACAGAAAAAGAAACATCATAAGATATCAGTAATACACGGAATGTAAACTTGGCTACACAGGAACTGAATTACAGAACAGAACAGGGTCTCAAATTTAGAAAACCAACTTATGCTTGTTTAAGGGTAAAGGTGAGTTGGGGTGCTGCATAAAACCAGAGATTGAAATGAGCACAGATAAAGTTCCTTAAGCCAAATATGGAATAGACAAGAGCTACTCCTTGCTCAACGAAATGGACTCAACACCGCATATTAAACGCCTAAGAATGTACCTGACTCTTAAGTATCTTAAAACGTATGGATTGCTATGTCTCCGAAAGAGAATGAAGCATGTGTACAGGGACATAAACGCAGCAGTGATAGGATTGGAGAGGTTCGGTGAGCAAATGAAGACCCTTTGAAGTCATATTGCATGGTACCCATTCCACGGGTTTCAACTACCCAGGTTTAAGGTATTCTTCCTTCAGCTAAAACATGCATGTGGAACCTAAAGTATGATCAACCATGTGATCGGGAGACGTGTTCAAATATGTCTCAGTTTTCGTACCCTGGTACTCGGGTGCAACATTCCAGACGCTTTACTAACACTCTCCCGACTTGGAGAGTCAGTCCCTTTAACCTCCTGTTTGGCCCAGTTTGCAATTTCTGCGGAAGATGAACAGGAATAGCGAGAACCAATGAGAGACTAGCTGGAGGTGTCTGGACGGGCAAATTTAACTCTCATTTCCCACCAGGAAGAGGAAATAACCAAAGGCTCAGCGTGCCGTGCCGGAACCAGATTAGGGCCTGAAGCCATCCTGCGGTGTTGCGGCCAGCTCACAAGAAAACGAGTTGAAGAAAGGAGCTCAGGGGCACTGTAATTCACAAACCTGCAGAGTTATAAATGACAACTATCGTCCAAAAATATACTGAAGTAAGGCTGCCAAGAGGACTTGAAAGCGGGGCAGAATTGCAGGAAACCGATTTCAGGAGGTAGACTGGAATTGCATTGAAAGCATAGGAAAAGAGGCAGAACGTCCACAATGATGCACTTGGCCAAAAAGGGCGTATGCGTTTTTTCCTGAATATATTCAGGAAAAAACGCATACGCCCTTTTTGGCCAACCAAGCAAGCTTGCAAAGGAAATCTGCACTACAATGAAGTCTCACTTCCCCCCGGTCAAAAGGGCCATCTGAAAAAAGTGTAAAATCCAGAAAGGCAGGACAGGCCATGGAGAACTGGGAGCCTTGTTATGCTGATGGGCGGGATGTAAACTGCCAACAGACACTCGGGAGAAGTGTATGGTGTTTCCTGAAACATCTAAAAAACAAAGCAACAGAGCCTAGGGCACTTCCACTTATGGTCCTATAGCTTAGGGAAATTAAAATCAAAAAGACACAGCCACCCCAATGTTTGGGACGCCTCTGTTTACAAGAACCTCGTTTACCATACAAGTTCAATATCACAGAAAGTGAAAAATGGATAAAGAACTTGTGGTACTTACGTACAATGCAGTATCACTCAGCAGTGAAATCTATGTCATCAGGCCCGTAGCAGCACAATGAGTGGATTCAGGTACGATGATTCTAACTGAAATAAGTCACACAGAAAAAGAAACATCATAAGATATCAGTAATACACGGAATGTAAACTTGGCTACACAGGAACTGAATTACAGAACAGAACAGGGTCTCAAATTTAGAAAACCAACTTATGCTTGTTTAAGGGTAAAGGTGAGTTGGGGTGCTGCATAAAACCAGAGATTGAAATGAGCACAGATAAAGTTCCTTAAGCCAAATATGGAATAGACAAGAGCTACTCCTTGCTCAACGAAATGGACTCAACACCGCATATTAAACGCCTAAGAATGTACCTGACTCTTAAGTATCTTAAAACCTATGGATTGCTATGTCTCCGAAAGAGAATCAAGCATGTGTACAGGGACATAAACGCAGCAGTGATAGGATTGGAGAGGTTCAGTGAGCAAATGAAGACCCTTTGAAGTCATATTGCATGGTACCCATTCCACGGGTTTCAACTACCCAGGTTTAAGGTATTCTTCCTTCAGCTAAAACATGCATGTGGAACCTAGAGTATGATCAACCATGTGATCGGGAGACGTGTTCAAATATGTCTCAGTTTTCGTACCCTGGTACTCGGGTGCAACATTCCAGACGCTTTACTAACACTCTCCCGACTTGGAGAGTCAGTCCCTTTAACCTCCTGTTTGGCCCAGTTTGCAATTTCTGCGGAAGATGAACAGGAATAGCGAGAACCAATGAGAGACTAGCTGGAGGTGTCTGGACGGGCAAATTTAACTCTCATTTCCCACCAGGAAGAGGAAATAACCAAAGGCTCAGCGTGCCGTGCCGGAACCAGATTAGGGCCTGAAGCCATCCTGCGGTGTTGCGGCCAGCTCAGAAGAAAACGAGTTGAAGAAAGGAGCTCAGGGGCACTGTAATTCACAAACCTGCAGAGTTATAAATGACAACTATCGTCCAAAAATATACTGAAGTAAGGCTGCCAAGAGGACTTGAAAGCGGGGCAGAATTGCAGGAAACCGATTTCAGGAGGTAGACTGGAATTGCATTGAAAGCATAGGAAAAGAGGCAGAACGTCCACAATGATGCACTTGGCCAAAAAGGGCGTATGCGTTTTTTCCTGAATATATTCAGGAAAAAACGCATACGCCCTTTTTGGCCAACCAAGCAAGCTTGCAAAGGAAATCTGCACTACAATGAAGTCTCACTTCCCCCCGGTCAAAAGGGCCATCTGAAAAAAGTGTAAAATCCAGAAAGGCAGGACAGGCCATGGAGAACTGGGAGCCTTGTTATGCTGATGGGCGGGATGTAAACTGCCAACAGACACTCGGGAGAAGTGTATGGTGTTTCCTGAAACATCTAAAAAACAAAGCAACAGAGCCTAGGGCACTTCCACTTATGGTCCTATAGCTTAGGGAAATTAAAATCAAAAAGACACAGCCACCCCAATGTTTGGGACGCCTCTGTTTACAAGAACCTCGTTTACCGTACAAGTTCAATATCACAGAAAGTGAAAAATGGATAAAGAACTTGTGGTACTTACGTACAATGCAGTATCACTCAGCAGTGAAATCTATGTCATCAGGCCCGTAGCAGCACAATGAGTGGATTCAGGTACGATGATTCTAACTGAAATAAGTCACACAGAAAAAGAAACATCATAAGATATCAGTAATACACGGAATGTAAACTTGGCTACACAGGAACTGAATTACAGAACAGAACAGGGTCTCAAATTTAGAAAACCAACTTATGCTTGTTTAAGGGTAAAGGTGAGTTGGGGTGCTGCATAAAACCAGAGATTGAAATGAGCACAGATAAAGTTCCTTAAGCCAAATATGGAATAGACAAGAGCTACTCCTTGCTCAACGAAATGGACTCAACACCGCATATTAAACGCCTAAGAATGTACCTGACTCTTAAGTATCTTAAAACCTATGGATTGCTATGTCTCCGAAAGAGAATCAAGCATGTGTACAGGGACATAAACGCAGCAGTGATAGGATTGGAGAGGTTCGGTGAGCAAATGAAGACCCTTTGAAGTCATATTGCATGGTACCCATTCCACGGGTTTCAACTACCCAGGTTTAAGGTATTCTTCCTTCAGCTAAAACATGCATGTGGAACCTAGAGTATGATCAACCATGTGATCGGGAGACGTGTTCAAATATGTCTCAGTTTTCGTACCCTGGTACTCGGGTGCAACATTCCAGACGCTTTACTAACACTCTCCCGACTTGGAGAGTCTGTCCCTTTAACCTCCTGTTTGGCCCAGTTTGCAATTTCTGCGGAAGATGAACAGGAATAGCGAGAACCAATGAGAGACTAGCTGGAGGTGTCTGGACGGGCAAATTTAACTCTCATTTCCCACCAGGAAGAGGAAATAACCAAAGGCTCAGCGTGCCGTGCCGGAACCAGATTAGGGCCTGAAGCCATCCTGCGGTGTTGCGGCCAGCTCACAAGAAAGCGAGTTGAAGAAAGGAGCTCAGGGGCACTGTAATTCACAAACCTGCAGAGTTATAAATGACAGCTATCGTCCAAAAATATACTGAAGTAAGGCTGCCAAGAGGACTTGAAAGCGGGGCAGAATTGCAGGAAACCGATTTCAGGAGGTAGACTGGAATTGCATTGAAAGCATAGGAAAAGAGGCAGAACGTCCACAATGATGCACTTGGCCAAAAAGGGCGTATGCGTTTTTTCCTGAATATATTCAGGAAAAAACGCATACGCCCTTTTTGGCCAACCAAGCAAGCTTGCAAAGGAAATCTGCACTACAATGAAGTCTCACTTCCCCCCGGTCAAAAGGGCCATCTGAAAAAAGTGTAAAATCCAGAAAGGCAGGACAGGCCATGGAGAACTGGGAGCCTTGTTATGCTGATGGGCGGGATGTAAACTGCCAACAGACACTCGGGAGAAGTGTATGGTGTTTCCTGAAACATCTAAAAAACAAAGCAACAGAGCCTAGGGCACTTCCACTTATGGTCCTATAGCTTAGGGAAATTAAAATCAAAAAGACACAGCCACCCCAATGTTTGGGACGCCTCTGTTTACAAGAACCTCGTTTACCGTACAAGTTCAATATCACAGAAAGTGAAAAATGGATAAAGAACTTGTGGTACTTACGTACAATGCAGTATCACTCAGCAGTGAAATCTATGTCATCAGGCCCGTAGCAGCACAATGAGTGGATTCAGGTACGATGATTCTAACTGAAATAAGTCACACAGAAAAAGAAACATCATAAGATATCAGTAATACACGGAATGTAAACTTGGCTACACAGGAACTGAATTACAGAACAGAACAGGGTCTCAAATTTAGAAAACCAACTTATGCTTGTTTAAGGGTAAAGGTGAGTTGGGGTGCTGCATAAAACCAGAGATTGAAATGAGCACAGATAAAGTTCCTTAAGCCAAATATGGAATAGACAAGAGCTACTCCTTGCTCAACGAAATGGACTCAACACCGCATATTAAACGCCTAAGAATGTACCTGACTCTTAAGTATCTTAAAACCTATGGATTGCTATGTCTCCGAAAGAGAATCGAGCATGTGTACAGGGACATAAACGCAGCAGTGATAGGATTGGAGAGGTTCGGTGAGCAAATGAAGACCCTTTGAAGTCATATTGCATGGTACCCATTCCACGGGTTTCAACTACCCAGGTTTAAGGTATTCTTCCTTCAGCTAAAACATGCATGTGGAACCTAGAGTATGATCAACCATGTGATCGGGAGACGTGTTCAAATATGTCTCAGTTTTCGTACCCTGGTACTCGGGTGCAACATTCCAGACGCTTTACTAACACTCTCCCGACTTGGAGAGTCTGTCCCTTTAACCTCCTGTTTGGCCCAGTTTGCAATTTCTGCGGAAGATGAACAGGAATAGCGAGAACCAATGAGAGACTAGCTGGAGGTGTCTGGACGGGCAAATTTAACTCTCATTTCCCACCAGGAAGAGGAAATAACCAAAGGCTCAGCGTGCCGTGCCGGAACCAGATTAGGGCCTGAAGCCATCCTGCGGTGTTGCGGCCAGCTCACAAGAAAGCGAGTTGAAGAAAGGAGCTCAGGGGCACTGTAATTCACAAACCTGCAGAGTTATAAATGACAACTATCGTCCAAAAATATACTGAAGTAAGGCTGCCAAGAGGACTTGAAAGCGGGGCAGAATTGCAGGAAACCGATTTCAGGAGGTAGACTGGAATTGCATTGAAAGCATAGGAAAAGAGGCAGAACGTCCACAATGATGCACTTGGCCAAAAAGGGCGTATGCGTTTTTTCCTGAATATATTCAGGAAAGAACGCATACGCCCTTTTTGGCCAACCAAGCAAGCTTGCAAAGGAAATCTGCACTACAATGAAGTCTCACTTCCCCCCGGTCAAAAGGGCCATCTGAAAAAAGTGTAAAATCCAGAAAGGCAGGACAGGCCATGGAGAACTGGGAGCCTTGTTATGCTGATGGGCGGGATGTAAACTGCCAACAGACACTCGGGAGAAGTGTATGGTGTTTCCTGAAACATCTAAAAAACAAAGCAACAGAGCCTAGGGCACTTCCACTTATGGTCCTATAGCTTAGGGAAATTAAAATCAAAAAGACACAGCCACCCCAATGTTTGGGACGCCTCTGTTTACAAGAACCTCGTTTACCGTACAAGTTCAATATCACAGAAAGTGAAAAATGGATAAAGAACTTGTGGTACTTACGTACAATGCAGTATCACTCAGCAGTGAAATCTATGTCATCAGGCCCGTAGCAGCACAATGAGTGGATTCAGGTACGATGATTCTAACTGAAATAAGTCACACAGAAAAAGAAACATCATAAGATATCAGTAATACACGGAATGTAAACTTGGCTACACAGGAACTGAATTACAGAACAGAACAGGGTCTCAAATTTAGAAAACCAACTTATGCTTGTTTAAGGGTAAAGGTGAGTTGGGGTGCTGCATAAAACCAGAGATTGAAATGAGCACAGATAAAGTTCCTTAAGCCAAATATGGAATAGACAAGAGCTACTCCTTGCTCAACGAAATGGACTCAACACCGCATATTAAACGCCTAAGAATGTACCTGACTCTTAAGTATCTTAAAACCTATGGATTGCTATGTCTCCGAAAGAGAATCGAGCATGTGTACAGGGACATAAACGCAGCAGTGATAGGATTGGAGAGGTTCGGTGAGCAAATGAAGACCCTTTGAAGTCATATTGCATGGTACCCATTCCACGGGTTTCAACTACCCAGTTTTAAGGTATTCTTCCTTCAGCTAAAACATGCATGTGGAACCTAGAGTATGATCAACCATGTGATCGGGAGACGTGTTCAAATATGTCTCAGTTTTCGTACCCTGGTACTCGGGTGCAACATTCCAGACGCTTTACTAACACTCTCCCGACTTGGAGAGTCAGTCCCTTTAACCTCCTGTTTGGCCCAGTTTGCAATTTCTGCGGAAGATGAACAGGAATAGCGAGAACCAATGAGAGACTAGCTGGAGGTGTCTGGACGGGCAAATTTAACTCTCATTTCCCACCAGGAAGAGGAAATAACCAAAGGCTCAGCGTGCCGTGCCGGAACCAGATTAGGGCCTGAAGCCATCCTGCGGTGTTGCGGCCAGCTCACAAGAAAACGAGTTGAAGAAAGGAGCTCAGGGGCACTGTAATTCACAAACCTGCAGAGTTATAAATGACAACTATCGTCCAAAAATATACTGAAGTAAGGCTGCCAAGAGGACTTGAAAGCGGGGCAGAATTGCAGGAAACCGATTTCAGGAGGTAGACTGGAATTGCATTGAAAGCATAGGAAAAGAGGCAGAACGTCCACAATGATGCACTTGGCCAAAAAGGGCGTATGCGTTTTTTCCTGAATATATTCAGGAAAAAACGCATACGCCCTTTTTGGCCAACCAAGCAAGCTTGCAAAGGAAATCTGCACTACAATGAAGTCTCACTTCCCCCCGGTCAAAAGGGCCATCTGAAAAAAGTGTAAAATCCAGAAAGGCAGGACAGGCCATGGAGAACTGGGAGCCTTGTTATGCTGATGGGCGGGATGTAAACTGCCAACAGACACTCGGGAGAAGTGTATGGTGTTTCCTGAAACATCTAAAAAACAAAGCAACAGAGCCTAGGGCACTTCCACTTATGGTCCTATAGCTTAGGGAAATTAAAATCAAAAAGACACAGCCACCCCAATGTTTGGGACGCCTCTGTTTACAAGAACCTCGTTTACCGTACAAGTTCAATATCACAGAAAGTGAAAAATGGATAAAGAACTTGTGGTACTTACGTACAATGCAGTATCACTCAGCAGTGAAATCTATGTCATCAGGCCCGTAGCAGCACAATGAGTGGATTCAGGTACGATGATTCTAACTGAAATAAGTCACACAGAAAAAGAAACATCATAAGATATCAGTAATACACGGAATGTAAACTTGGCTACACAGGAACTGAATTACAGAACAGAACAGGGTCTCAAATTTAGAAAACCAACTTATGCTTGTTTAAGGGTAAAGGTGAGTTGGGGTGCTGCGTAAAACCAGAGATTGAAATGAGCACAGATAAAGTTCCTTAAGCCAAATATGGAATAGACAAGAGCTACTCCTTGCTCAACGAAATGGACTCAACACCGCATATTAAACGCCTAAGAATGTACCTGACTCTTAAGTATCTTAAAACCTATGGATTGCTATGTCTCCGAAAGAGAATCGAGCATGTGTACAGGGACATAAACGCAGCAGTGATAGGATTGGAGAGGTTCGGTGAGCAAATGAAGACCCTTTGAAGTCATATTGCATGGTACCCATTCCACGGGTTTCAACTACCCAGGTTTAAGGTATTCTTCCTTCAGCTAAAACATGCATGTGGAACCTAGAGTATGATCAACCATGTGATCGGGAGACGTGTTCAAATATGTCTCAGTTTTCGTACCCTGGTACTCGGGTGCAACATTCCAGACGCTTTACTAACACTCTCCCGACTTGGAGAGTCAGTCCCTTTAACCTCCTGTTTGGCCCAGTTTGCAATTTCTGCGGAAGATGAACAGGAATAGCGAGAACCAATGAGAGACTAGCTGGAGGTGTCTGGACGGGCAAATTTAACTCTCATTTCCCACCAGGAAGAGGAAATAACCAAAGGCTCAGCGTGCCGTGCCGGAACCAGATTAGGGCCTGAAGCCATCCTGCGGTGTTGCGGCCAGCTCACAAGAAAACGAGTTGAAGAAAGGAGCTCAGGGGCACTGTAATTCACAAACCTGCAGAGTTATAAATGACAGCTATCGTCCAAAAATATACTGAAGTAAGGCTGCCAAGAGGACTTGAAAGCGGGGCAGAATTGCAGGAAACCGATTTCAGGAGGTAGACTGGAATTGCATTGAAAGCATAGGAAAAGAGGCAGAACGTCCACAATGATGCACTTGGCCAAAAAGGGCGTATGCGTTTTTTCCTGAATATATTCAGGAAAAAACGCATACGCCCTTTTTGGCCAACCAAGCAAGCTTGCAAAGGAAATCTGCACTACAATGAAGTCTCACTTCCCCCCGGTCAAAAGGGCCATCTGAAAAAAGTGTAAAATCCAGAAAGGCAGGACAGGCCATGGAGAACTGGGAGCCTTGTTATGCTGATGGGCGGGATGTAAACTGCCAACAGACACTCGGGAGAAGTGTATGGTATTTCCTGAAACATCTAAAAAACAAAGCAACAGAGCCTAGGGCACTTCCACTTATGGTCCTATAGCTTAGGGAAATTAAAATCAAAAAGACACAGCCACCCCAATGTTTGGGACGCCTCTGTTTACAAGAACCTCGTTTACCGTACAAGTTCAATATCACAGAAAGTGAAAAATGGATAAAGAACTTGTGGTACTTACGTACAATGCAGTATCACTCAGCAGTGAAATCTATGTCATCAGGCCCGTAGCAGCACAATGAGTGGATTCAGGTACGATGATTCTAACTGAAATAAGTCACACAGAAAAAGAAACATCATAAGATATCAGTAATACACGGAATGTAAACTTGGCTACACAGGAACTGAATTACAGAACAGAACAGGGTCTCAAATTTAGAAAACCAACTTATGCTTGTTTAAGGGTAAAGGTGAGTTGGGGTGCTGCATAAAACCAGAGATTGAAATGAGCACAGATAAAGTTCCTTAAGCCAAATATGGAATAGACAAGAGCTACTCCTTGCTCAACGAAATGGACTCAACACCGCATATTAAACGCCTAAGAATGTACCTGACTCTTAAGTATCTTAAAACCTATGGATTGCTATGTCTCCGAAAGAGAATCGAGCATGTGTACAGGGACATAAACGCAGCAGTGATAGGATTGGAGAGGTTCGGTGAGCAAATGAAGACCCTTTGAAGTCATATTGCATGGTACCCATTCCACGGGTTTCAACTACCCAGGTTTAAGGTATTCTTCCTTCAGCTAAAACATGCATGTGGAACCTAGAGTATGATCAACCATGTGATCGGGAGACGTGTTCAAATATGTCTCAGTTTTCGTACCCTGGTACTCGGGTGCAACATTCCAGACGCTTTACTAACACTCTCCCGACTTGGAGAGTCAGTCCCTTTAACCTCCTGTTTGGCCCAGTTTGCAATTTCTGCGGAAGATGAACAGGAATAGCGAGAACCAATGAGAGACTAGCTGGAGGTGTCTGGACGGGCAAATTTAACTCTCATTTCCCACCAGGAAGAGGAAATAACCAAAGGCTCAGCGTGCCGTGCCGGAACCAGATTAGGGCCTGAAGCCATCCTGCGGTGTTGCGGCCAGCTCACAAGAAAGCGAGTTGAAGAAAGGAGCTCAGGGGCACTGTAATTCACAAACCTGCAGAGTTATAAATGACAGCTATCGTCCAAAAATATACTGAAGTAAGGCTGCCAAGAGGACTTGAAAGCGGGGCAGAATTGCAGGAAACCGATTTCAGGAGGTAGACTGGAATTGCATTGAAAGCATAGGAAAAGAGGCAGAACGTCCACAATGATGCACTTGGCCAAAAAGGGCGTATGCGTTTTTTCCTGAATATATTCAGGAAAAAACGCATACGCCCTTTTTGGCCAACCAAGCAAGCTTGCAAAGGAAATCTGCACTACAATGAAGTCTCACTTCCCCCCGGTCAAAAGGGCCATCTGAAAAAAGTGTAAAATCCAGAAAGGCAGGACAGGCCATGGAGAACTGGGAGCCTTGTTATGCTGATGGGCGGGATGTAAACTGCCAACAGACACTCGGGAGAAGTGTATGGTGTTTCCTGAAACATCTAAAAAACAAAGCAACAGAGCCTAGGGCACTTCCACTTATGGTCCTATAGCTTAGGGAAATTAAAATCAAAAAGACACAGCCACCCCAATGTTTGGGACGCCTCTGTTTACAAGAACCTCGTTTACCGTACAAGTTCAATATCACAGAAAGTGAAAAATGGATAAAGAACTTGTGGTACTTACGTACAATGCAGTATCACTCAGCAGTGAAATCTATGTCATCAGGCCCGTAGCAGCACAATGAGTGGATTCAGGTACGATGATTCTAACTGAAATAAGTCACACAGAAAAAGAAACATCATAAGATATCAGTAATACACGGAATGTAAACTTGGCTACACAGGAACTGAATTACAGAACAGAACAGGGTCTCAAATTTAGAAAACCAACTTATGCTTGTTTAAGGGTAAAGGTGAGTTGGGGTGCTGCATAAAACCAGAGATTGAAATGAGCACAGATAAAGTTCCTTAAGCCAAATATGGAATAGACAAGAGCTACTCCTTGCTCAACGAAATGGACTCAACACCGCATATTAAACGCCTAAGAATGTACCTGACTCTTAAGTATCTTAAAACCTATGGATTGCTATGTCTCCGAAAGAGAATCGAGCATGTGTACAGGGACATAAACGCAGCAGTGATAGGATTGGAGAGGTTCGGTGAGCAAATGAAGACCCTTTGAAGTCATATTGCATGGTACCCATTCCACGGGTTTCAACTACCCAGGTTTAAGGTATTCTTCCTTCAGCTAAAACATGCATGTGGAACCTAGAGTATGATCAACCATGTGATCGGGAGACGTGTTCAAATATGTCTCAGTTTTCGTACCCTGGTACTCGGGTGCAACATTCCAGACGCTTTACTAACACTCTCCCGACTTGGAGAGTCAGTCCCTTTAACCTCCTGTTTGGCCCAGTTTGCAATTTCTGCGGAAGATGAACAGGAATAGCGAGAACCAATGAGAGACTAGCTGGAGGTGTCTGGACGGGCAAATTTAACTCTCATTTCCCACCAGGAAGAGGAAATAACCAAAGGCTCAGCGTGCCGTGCCGGAACCAGATTAGGGCCTGAAGCCATCCTGCGGTGTTGCGGCCAGCTCACAAGAAAACGAGTTGAAGAAAGGAGCTCAGGGGCACTGTAATTCACAAACCTGCAGAGTTATAAATGACAACTATCGTCCAAAAATATACTGAAGTAAGGCTGCCAAGAGGACTTGAAAGCGGGGCAGAATTGCAGGAAACCGATTTCAGGAGGTAGACTGGAATTGCATTGAAAGCATAGGAAAAGAGGCAGAACGTCCACAATGATGCACTTGGCCAAAAAGGGCGTATGCGTTTTTTCCTGAATATATTCAGGAAAAAACGCATACGCCCTTTTTGGCCAACCAAGCAAGCTTGCAAAGGAAATCTGCACTACAATGAAGTCTCACTTCCCCCCGGTCAAAAGGGCCATCTGAAAAAAGTGTAAAATCCAGAAAGGCAGGACAGGCCATGGAGAACTGGGAGCCTTGTTATGCTGATGGGCGGGATGTAAACTGCCAACAGACACTCGGGAGAAGTGTATGGTGTTTCCTGAAACATCTAAAAAACAAAGCAACAGAGCCTAGGGCACTTCCACTTATGGTCCTATAGCTTAGGGAAATTAAAATCAAAAAGACACAGCCACCCCAATGTTTGGGACGCCTCTGTTTACAAGAACCTCGTTTACCGTACAAGTTCAATATCACAGAAAGTGAAAAATGGATAAAGAACTTGTGGTACTTACGTACAATGCAGTATCACTCAGCAGTGAAATCTATGTCATCAGGCCCGTAGCAGCACAATGAGTGGATTCAGGTACGATGATTCTAACTGAAATAAGTCACACAGAAAAAGAAACATCATAAGATATCAGTAATACACGGAATGTAAACTTGGCTACACAGGAACTGAATTACAGAACAGAACAGGGTCTCAAATTTAGAAAACCAACTTATGCTTGTTTAAGGGTAAAGGTGAGTTGGGGTGCTGCATAAAACCAGAGATTGAAATGAGCACAGATAAAGTTCCTTAAGCCAAATATGGAATAGACAAGAGCTACTCCTTGCTCAACGAAATGGACTCAACACCGCATATTAAACGCCTAAGAATGTACCTGACTCTTAAGTATCTTAAAACCTATGGATTGCTATGTCTCCGAAAGAGAATCGAGCATGTGTACAGGGACATAAACGCAGCAGTGATAGGATTGGAGAGGTTCGGTGAGCAAATGAAGACCCTTTGAAGTCATATTGCATGGTACCCATTCCACGGGTTTCAACTACCCAGGTTTAAGGTATTCTTCCTTCAGCTAAAACATGCATGTGGAACCTAGAGTATGATCAACCATGTGATCGGGAGACGTGTTCAAATATGTCTCAGTTTTCGTACCCTGGTACTCGGGTGCAACATTCCAGACGCTTTACTAACACTCTCCCGACTTGGAGAGTCAGTCCCTTTAACCTCCTGTTTGGCCCAGTTTGCAATTTCTGCGGAAGATGAACAGGAATAGTGAGAACCAATGAGAGACTAGCTGGAGGTGTCTGGACGGGCAAATTTAACTCTCATTTCCCACCAGGAAGAGGAAATAACCAAAGGCTCAGCGTGCCGTGCCGGAACCAGATTAGGGCCTGAAGCCATCCTGCGGTGTTGCGGCCAGCTCACAAGAAAGCGAGTTGAAGAAAGGAGCTCAGGGGCACTGTAATTCACAAACCTGCAGAGTTATAAATGACAGCTATCGTCCAAAAATATACTGAAGTAAGGCTGCCAAGAGGACTTGAAAGCGGGGCAGAATTGCAGGAAACCGATTTCAGGAGGTAGACTGGAATTGCATTGAAAGCATAGGAAAAGAGGCAGAACGTCCACAATGATGCACTTGGCCAAAAAGGGCGTATGCGTTTTTTCCTGAATATATTCAGGAAAAAACGCATACGCCCTTTTTGGCCAACCAAGCAAGCTTGCAAAGGAAATCTGCACTACAATGAAGTCTCACTTCCCCCCGGTCAAAAGGGCCATCTGAAAAAAGTGTAAAATCCAGAAAGGCAGGACAGGCCATGGAGAACTGGGAGCCTTGTTATGCTGATGGGCGGGATGTAAACTGCCAACAGACACTCGGGAGAAGTGTATGGTGTTTCCTGAAACATCTAAAAAACAAAGCAACAGAGCCTAGGGCACTTCCACTTATGGTCCTATAGCTTAGGGAAATTAAAATCAAAAAGACACAGCCACCCCAATGTTTGGGACGCCTCTGTTTACAAGAACCTCGTTTACCGTACAAGTTCAATATCACAGAAAGTGAAAAATGGATAAAGAACTTGTGGTACTTACGTACAATGCAGTATCACTCAGCAGTGAAATCTATGTCATCAGGCCCGTAGCAGCACAATGAGTGGATTCAGGTACGATGATTCTAACTGAAATAAGTCACACAGAAAAAGAAACATCATAAGATATCAGTAATACACGGAATGTAAACTTGGCTACACAGGAACTGAATTACAGAACAGAACAGGGTCTCAAATTTAGAAAACCAACTTATGCTTGTTTAAGGGTAAAGGTGAGTTGGGGTGCTGCATAAAACCAGAGATTGAAATGAGCACAGATAAAGTTCCTTAAGCCAAATATGGAATAGACAAGAGCTACTCCTTGCTCAACAAAATGGACTCAACACCGCATATTAAACGCCTAAGAATGTACCTGACTCTTAAGTATCTTAAAACCTATGGATTGCTATGTCTCTGAAAGAGAATCGAGCATGTGTACAGGGACATAAACGCAGCAGTGATAGGATTGGAGAGGTTCGGTGAGCAAATGAAGACCCTTTGAAGTCATATTGCATGGTACCCATTCCACGGGTTTCAACTACCCAGGTTTAAGGTATTCTTCCTTCAGCTAAAACATGCATGTGGAACCTAGAGTATGATCAACCATGTGATCGGGAGACGTGTTCAAATATGTCTCAGTTTTCGTACCCTGGTACTCGGGTGCAACATTCCAGACGCTTTACTAACACTCTCCCGACTTGGAGAGTCAGTCCCTTTAACCTCCTGTTTGGCCCAGTTTGCAATTTCTGCGGAAGATGAACAGGAATAGCGAGAACCAATGAGAGACTAGCTGGAGGTGTCTGGACGGGCAAATTTAACTCTCATTTCCCACCAGGAAGAGGAAATAACCAAAGGCTCAGCGTGCCGTGCCGGAACCAGATTAGGGCCTGAAGCCATCCTGCGGTGTTGCGGCCAGCTCACAAGAAAACGAGTTGAAGAAAGGAGCTCAGGGGCACTGTAATTCACAAACCTGCAGAGTTATAAATGACAACTATCGTCCAAAAATATACTGAAGTAAGGCTGCCAAGAGGACTTGAAAGCGGGGCAGAATTGCAGGAAACCGATTTCAGGAGGTAGACTGGAATTGCATTGAAAGCATAGGAAAAGAGGCAGAACGTCCACAATGATGCACTTGGCCAAAAAGGGCGTATGCGTTTTTTCCTGAATATATTCAGGAAAGAACGCATACGCCCTTTTTGGCCAACCAAGCAAGCTTGCAAAGGAAATCTGCACTACAATGAAGTCTCACTTCCCCCCGGTCAAAAGGGCCATCTGAAAAAAGTGTAAAATCCAGAAAGGCAGGACAGGCCATGGAGAACTGGGAGCCTTGTTATGCTGATGGGCGGGATGTAAACTGCCAACAGACACTCGGGAGAAGTGTATGGTGTTTCCTGAAACATCTAAAAAACAAAGCAACAGAGCCTAGGGCACTTCCACTTATGGTCCTATAGCTTAGGGAAATTAAAATCAAAAAGACACAGCCACCCCAATGTTTGGGACGCCTCTGTTTACAAGAACCTCGTTTACCGTACAAGTTCAATATCACAGAAAGTGAAAAATGGATAAAGAACTTGTGGTACTTACGTACAATGCAGTATCACTCAGCAGTGAAATCTATGTCATCAGGCCCGTAGCAGCACAATGAGTGGATTCAGGTACGATGATTCTAACTGAAATAAGTCACACAGAAAAAGAAACATCATAAGATATCAGTAATACACGGAATGTAAACTTGGCTACACAGGAACTGAATTACAGAACAGAACAGGGTCTCAAATTTAGAAAACCAACTTATGCTTGTTTAAGGGTAAAGGTGAGTTGGGGTGCTGCATAAAACCAGAGATTGAAATGAGCACAGATAAAGTTCCTTAAGCCAAATATGGAATAGACAAGAGCTACTCCTTGCTCAACGAAATGGACTCAACACCGCATATTAAACGCCTAAGAATGTACCTGACTCTTAAGTATCTTAAAACCTATGGATTGCTATGTCTCCGAAAGAGAATCAAGCATGTGTACAGGGACATAAACGCAGCAGTGATAGGATTGGAGAGGTTCGGTGAGCAAATGAAGACCCTTTGAAGTCATATTGCATGGTACCCATTCCACGGGTTTCAACTACCCAGGTTTAAGGTATTCTTCCTTCAGCTAAAACATGCATGTGGAACCTAGAGTATGATCAACCATGTGATCGGGAGACGTGTTCAAATATGTCTCAGTTTTCGTACCCTGGTACTCGGGTGCAACATTCCAGACGCTTTACTAACACTCTCCCGACTTGGAGAGTCTGTCCCTTTAACCTCCTGTTTGGCCCAGTTTGCAATTTCTGCGGAAGATGAACAGGAATAGCGAGAACCAATGAGAGACTAGCTGGAGGTGTCTGGACGGGCAAATTTAACTCTCATTTCCCACCAGGAAGAGGAAATAACCAAAGGCTCAGCGTGCCGTGCCGGAACCAGATTAGGGCCTGAAGCCATCCTGCGGTGTTGCGGCCAGCTCACAAGAAAGCGAGTTGAAGAAAGGAGCTCAGGGGCACTGTAATTCACAAACCTGCAGAGTTATAAATGACAACTATCGTCCAAAAATATACTGAAGTAAGGCTGCCAAGAGGACTTGAAAGCGGGGCAGAATTGCAGGAAACCGATTTCAGGAGGTAGACTGGAATTGCATTGAAAGCATAGGAAAAGAGGCAGAACGTCCACAATGATGCACTTGGCCAAAAAGGGCGTATGCGTTTTTTCCTGAATATATTCAGGAAAGAACGCATACGCCCTTTTTGGCCAACCAAGCAAGCTTGCAAAGGAAATCTGCACTACAATGAAGTCTCACTTCCCCCCGGTCAAAAGGGCCATCTGAAAAAAGTGTAAAATCCAGAAAGGCAGGACAGGCCATGGAGAACTGGGAGCCTTGTTATGCTGATGGGCGGGATGTAAACTGCCAACAGACACTCGGGAGAAGTGTATGGTGTTTCCTGAAACATCTAAAAAACAAAGCAACAGAGCCTAGGGCACTTCCACTTATGGTCCTATAGCTTAGGGAAATTAAAATCAAAAAGACACAGCCACCCCAATGTTTGGGACGCCTCTGTTTACAAGAACCTCGTTTACCGTACAAGTTCAATATCACAGAAAGTGAAAAATGGATAAAGAACTTGTGGTACTTACGTACAATGCAGTATCACTCAGCAGTGAAATCTATGTCATCAGGCCCGTAGCAGCACAATGAGTGGATTCAGGTACGATGATTCTAACTGAAATAAGTCACACAGAAAAAGAAACATCATAAGATATCAGTAATACACGGAATGTAAACTTGGCTACACAGGAACTGAATTACAGAACAGAACAGGGTCTCAAATTTAGAAAACCAACTTATGCTTGTTTAAGGGTAAAGGTGAGTTGGGGTGCTGCATAAAACCAGAGATTGAAATGAGCACAGATAAAGTTCCTTAAGCCAAATATGGAATAGACAAGAGCTACTCCTTGCTCAACGAAATGGACTCAACACCGCATATTAAACGCCTAAGAATGTACCTGACTCTTAAGTATCTTAAAACCTATGGATTGCTATGTCTCCGAAAGAGAATCGAGCATGTGTACAGGGACATAAACGCAGCAGTGATAGGATTGGAGAGGTTCGGTGAGCAAATGAAGACCCTTTGAAGTCATATTGCATGGTACCCATTCCACGGGTTTCAACTACCCAGTTTTAAGGTATTCTTCCTTCAGCTAAAACATGCATGTGGAACCTAGAGTATGATCAACCATGTGATCGGGAGACGTGTTCAAATATGTCTCAGTTTTCGTACCCTGGTACTCGGGTGCAACATTCCAGACGCTTTACTAACACTCTCCCGACTTGGAGAGTCAGTCCCTTTAACCTCCTGTTTGGCCCAGTTTGCAATTTCTGCGGAAGATGAACAGGAATAGCGAGAACCAATGAGAGACTAGCTGGAGGTGTCTGGACGGGCAAATTTAACTCTCATTTCCCACCAGGAAGAGGAAATAACCAAAGGCTCAGCGTGCCGTGCCGGAACCAGATTAGGGCCTGAAGCCATCCTGCGGTGTTGCGGCCAGCTCACAAGAAAACGAGTTGAAGAAAGGAGCTCAGGGGCACTGTAATTCACAAACCTGCAGAGTTATAAATGACAACTATCGTCCAAAAATATACTGAAGTAAGGCTGCCAAGAGGACTTGAAAGCGGGGCAGAATTGCAGGAAACCGATTTCAGGAGGTAGACTGGAATTGCATTGAAAGCATAGGAAAAGAGGCAGAACGTCCACAATGATGCACTTGGCCAAAAAGGGCGTATGCGTTTTTTCCTGAATATATTCAGGAAAAAACGCATACGCCCTTTTTGGCCAACCAAGCAAGCTTGCAAAGGAAATCTGCACTACAATGAAGTCTCACTTCCCCCCGGTCAAAAGGGCCATCTGAAAAAAGTGTAAAATCCAGAAAGGCAGGACAGGCCATGGAGAACTGGGAGCCTTGTTATGCTGATGGGCGGGATGTAAACTGCCAACAGACACTCGGGAGAAGTGTATGGTGTTTCCTGAAACATCTAAAAAACAAAGCAACAGAGCCTAGGGCACTTCCACTTATGGTCCTATAGCTTAGGGAAATTAAAATCAAAAAGACACAGCCACCCCAATGTTTGGGACGCCTCTGTTTACAAGAACCTCGTTTACCGTACAAGTTCAATATCACAGAAAGTGAAAAATGGATAAAGAACTTGTGGTACTTACGTACAATGCAGTATCACTCAGCAGTGAAATCTATGTCATCAGGCCCGTAGCAGCACAATGAGTGGATTCAGGTACGATGATTCTAACTGAAATAAGTCACACAGAAAAAGAAACATCATAAGATATCAGTAATACACGGAATGTAAACTTGGCTACACAGGAACTGAATTACAGAACAGAACAGGGTCTCAAATTTAGAAAACCAACTTATGCTTGTTTAAGGGTAAAGGTGAGTTGGGGTGCTGCGTAAAACCAGAGATTGAAATGAGCACAGATAAAGTTCCTTAAGCCAAATATGGAATAGACAAGAGCTACTCCTTGCTCAACGAAATGGACTCAACACCGCATATTAAACGCCTAAGAATGTACCTGACTCTTAAGTATCTTAAAACCTATGGATTGCTATGTCTCCGAAAGAGAATCGAGCATGTGTACAGGGACATAAACGCAGCAGTGATAGGATTGGAGAGGTTCGGTGAGCAAATGAAGACCCTTTGAAGTCATATTGCATGGTACCCATTCCACGGGTTTCAACTACCCAGGTTTAAGGTATTCTTCCTTCAGCTAAAACATGCATGTGGAACCTAGAGTATGATCAACCATGTGATCGGGAGACGTGTTCAAATATGTCTCAGTTTTCGTACCCTGGTACTCGGGTGCAACATTCCAGACGCTTTACTAACACTCTCCCGACTTGGAGAGTCAGTCCCTTTAACCTCCTGTTTGGCCCAGTTTGCAATTTCTGCGGAAGATGAACAGGAATAGCGAGAACCAATGAGAGACTAGCTGGAGGTGTCTGGACGGGCAAATTTAACTCTCATTTCCCACCAGGAAGAGGAAATAACCAAAGGCTCAGCGTGCCGTGCCGGAACCAGATTAGGGCCTGAAGCCATCCTGCGGTGTTGCGGCCAGCTCACAAGAAAACGAGTTGAAGAAAGGAGCTCAGGGGCACTGTAATTCACAAACCTGCAGAGTTATAAATGACAGCTATCGTCCAAAAATATACTGAAGTAAGGCTGCCAAGAGGACTTGAAAGCGGGGCAGAATTGCAGGAAACCGATTTCAGGAGGTAGACTGGAATTGCATTGAAAGCATAGGAAAAGAGGCAGAACGTCCACAATGATGCACTTGTCCAAAAAGGGCGTATGCGTTTTTTCCTGAATATATTCAGGAAAAAACGCATACGCCCTTTTTGGCCAACCAAGCAAGCTTGCAAAGGAAATCTGCACTACAATGAAGTCTCACTTCCCCCCGGTCAAAAGGGCCATCTGAAAAAAGTGTAAAATCCAGAAAGGCAGGACAGGCCATGGAGAACTGGGAGCCTTGTTATGCTGATGGGCGGGATGTAAACTGCCAACAGACACTCGGGAGAAGTGTATGGTATTTCCTGAAACATCTAAAAAACAAAGCAACAGAGCCTAGGGCACTTCCACTTATGGTCCTATAGCTTAGGGAAATTAAAATCAAAAAGACACAGCCACCCCAATGTTTGGGACGCCTCTGTTTACAAGAACCTCGTTTACCGTACAAGTTCAATATCACAGAAAGTGAAAAATGGATAAAGAACTTGTGGTACTTACGTACAATGCAGTATCACTCAGCAGTGAAATCTATGTCATCAGGCCCGTAGCAGCACAATGAGTGGATTCAGGTACGATGATTCTAACTGAAATAAGTCACACAGAAAAAGAAACATCATAAGATATCAGTAATACACGGAATGTAAACTTGGCTACACAGGAACTGAATTACAGAACAGAACAGGGTCTCAAATTTAGAAAACCAACTTATGCTTGTTTAAGGGTAAAGGTGAGTTGGGGTGCTGCATAAAACCAGAGATTGAAATGAGCACAGATAAAGTTCCTTAAGCCAAATATGGAATAGACAAGAGCTACTCCTTGCTCAACGAAATGGACTCAACACCGCATATTAAACGCCTAAGAATGTACCTGACTCTTAAGTATCTTAAAACCTATGGATTGCTATGTCTCCGAAAGAGAATCGAGCATGTGTACAGGGACATAAACGCAGCAGTGATAGGATTGGAGAGGTTCGGTGAGCAAATGAAGACCCTTTGAAGTCATATTGCATGGTACCCATTCCACGGGTTTCAACTACCCAGGTTTAAGGTATTCTTCCTTCAGCTAAAACATGCATGTGGAACCTAGAGTATGATCAACCATGTGATCGGGAGACGTGTTCAAATATGTCTCAGTTTTCGTACCCTGGTACTCGGGTGCAACATTCCAGACGCTTTACTAACACTCTCCCGACTTGGAGAGTCAGTCCCTTTAACCTCCTGTTTGGCCCAGTTTGCAATTTCTGCGGAAGATGAACAGGAATAGCGAGAACCAATGAGAGACTAGCTGGAGGTGTCTGGACGGGCAAATTTAACTCTCATTTCCCACCAGGAAGAGGAAATAACCAAAGGCTCAGCGTGCCGTGCCGGAACCAGATTAGGGCCTGAAGCCATCCTGCGGTGTTGCGGCCAGCTCACAAGAAAGCGAGTTGAAGAAAGGAGCTCAGGGGCACTGTAATTCACAAACCTGCAGAGTTATAAATGACAGCTATCGTCCAAAAATATACTGAAGTAAGGCTGCCAAGAGG
>NW_027207903.1:0-57144 GCF_963455315.2 Globicephala melas
TATGAACACTTTATCTGTGCTCATTTCAATCTCTGGTTTTATGCAGCACCCCAACTCACCTTTACCCTTAAACAAGCATAAGTTGGTTTTCTAAATTTGAGACCCTGTTCTGTTCTGTAATTCAGTTCCTGTGTAGCCAAGTTTACATTCCGTGTATTACTGATATCTTATGATGTTTCTTTTTCTGTGTGACTTATTTCAGTTAGAATCATCGTACCTGAATCCACTCATTGTGCTGCTACGGGCCTGATGACATAGATTTCACTGCTGAGTGATACTGCATTGTACGTAAGTACCACAAGTTCTTTATCCATTTTTCACTTTCTGTGATATTGAACTTGTACGGTAAACGAGGTTCTTGTAAACAGAGGCGTCCCAAACATTGGGGTGGCTGTATCTTTTTGATTTTAATTTCCCTAAGCTATAGGACCATAAGTGGAAGTGCCCTAGGCTCTGTTGCTTTGTTTTTTAGACGTTTCAGGAAACACCATACACTTCTCCCGAGTGTCTGTTGGCAATTTACATCCCGCCCATCAGCATAACAAGGCTCCCAGTTCTCCATGGCCTGTCCTGCCTTTCTGGATTTTACACTTTTTTCAGATTGCCCTTTTGACCGGGGGGAAGTGAGACTTCATTGTAGTGCAGATTTCCTTTGCAAGCTTGCTTGGTTGGCCAAAAAGGGCGTATGCGTTTTTTCCTGAATATATTCAGGAAAAAACGCATACGCCCTTTTTGGCCAAGTGCATCATTGTGGACGTTCTGCCTCTTTTCCTATGCTTTCAATGCAATTCCAGTCTACCTCCTGAAATCGGTTTCCTGCAATTCTGCCCCGCTTTCAAGTCCTCTTGGCAGCCTTACTTCAGTATATTTTTGGACGATAGTTGTCATTTATAACTCTGCAGGTTTGTGAATTACAGTGCCCCTGAGCTCCTTTCTTCAACTCGTTTTCTTGTGAGCTGGCCGCAACACCGCAGGATGGCTTCAGGCCCTAATCTGGTTCCGGCACGGCACGCTGAGCCTTTGGTTATTTCCTCTTCCTGGTGGGAAATGAGAGTTAAATTTGCCCGTCCAGACACCTCCAGCTAGTCTCTCATTGGTTCTCGCTATTCCTGTTCATCTTCCGCAGAAATTGCAAACTGGGCCAAACAGGAGGTTAAAGGGACTGACTCTCCAAGTCGGGAGAGTGTTAGTAAAGCGTCTGGAATGTTGCACCCGAGTACCAGGGTACGAAAACTGAGACATATTTGAACACGTCTCCCGATCACATGGTTGATCATACTCTAGGTTCCACATGCATGTTTTAGCTGAAGGAAGAATACCTTAAACCTGGGTAGTTGAAACCCGTGGAATGGGTACCATGCAATATGACTTCAAAGGGTCTTCATTTGCTCACCGAACCTCTCCAATCCTATCACTGCTGCGTTTATGTCCCTGTACACATGCTTGATTCTCTTTCGGAGACATAGCAATCCATAGGTTTTAAGATACTTAAGAGTCAGGTACATTCTTAGGCGTTTAATATGCGGTGTTGAGTCCATTTCGTTGAGCAAGGAGTAGCTCTTGTCTATTCCATATTTGGCTTAAGGAACTTTATCTGTGCTCATTTCAATCTCTGGTTTTATGCAGCACCCCAACTCACCTTTACCCTTAAACAAGCATAAGTTGGTTTTCTAAATTTGAGACCCTGTTCTGTTCTGTAATTCAGTTCCTGTGTAGCCAAGTTTACATTCCGTGTATTACTGATATCTTATGATGTTTCTTTTTCTGTGTGACTTATTTCAGTTAGAATCATCGTACCTGAATCCACTCATTGTGCTGCTACGGGCCTGATGACATAGATTTCACTGCTGAGTGATACTGCATTGTACGTAAGTACCACAAGTTCTTTATCCATTTTTCACTTTCTGTGATATTGAACTTGTACGGTAAACGAGGTTCTTGTAAACAGAGGCGTCCCAAACATTGGGGTGGCTGTATCTTTTTGATTTTAATTTCCCTAAGCTATAGGACCATAAGTGGAAGTGCCCTAGGCTCTGTTGCTTTGTTTTTTAGACGTTTCAGGAAACACCATACACTTCTCCCGAGTGTCTGTTGGCAATTGACATCCCGCCCATCAGCATAACAAGGCTCCCAGTTCTCCATGGCCTGTCCTGCCTTTCTGGATTTTACACTTTTTTCAGATGGCCCTTTTGACCGGGGGGAAGTGAGACTTCATTGTAGTGCAGATTTCCTTTGCAAGCTTGCTTGGTTGGCCAAAAAGGGCGTATGCGTTTTTTCCTGAATATATTCAGGAAAAAACGCATACGCCCTTTTTGGCCAAGTGCATCATTGTGGACGTTCTGCCTCTTTTCCTATGCTTTCAATGCAATTCCAGTCTACCTCCTGAAATCGGTTTCCTGCAATTCTGCCCCGCTTTCAAGTCCTCTTGGCAGCCTTACTTCAGTATATTTTTGGACGATAGTTGTCATTTATAACTCTGCAGGTTTGTGAATTACAGTGCCCCTGAGCTCCTTTCTTCAACTCGCTTTCTTGTGAGCTGGCCGCAACACCGCAGGATGGCTTCAGGCCCTAATCTGGTTCCGGCACGGCACGCTGAGCCTTTGGTTATTTCCTCTTCCTGGTGGGAAATGAGAGTTAAATTTGCCCGTCCAGACACCTCCAGCTAGTCTCTCATTGGTTCTCGCTATTCCTGTTCATCTTCCGCAGAAATTGCAAACTGGGCCAAACAGGAGGTTAAAGGCACTGACTCTCCAAGTCGGGAGAGTGTTAGTAAAGCGTCTGGAATGTTGCACCCGAGTACCAGGGTACGAAAACTGAGACATATTTGAACACGTCTCCCGATCACATGGTTGATCATACTCTAGGTTCCACATGCATGTTTTAGCTGAAGGAAGAATACCTTAAACCTGGGTAGTTGAAACCCGTGGAATGGGTACCATGCAATATGACTTCAAAGGGTCTTCATTTGCTCACCGAACCTCTCCAATCCTATCACTGCTGCGTTTATGTCCCTGTACACATGCTTGATTCTCTTTCAGAGACATAGCAATCCATAGGTTTTAAGATACTTAAGAGTCAGGTACATTCTTAGGCGTTTAATATGCGGTGTTGAGTCCATTTCGTTGAGCAAGGAGTAGCTCTTGTCTATTCCATATTTGGCTTAAGGAACTTTATCTGTGCTCATTTCAATCTCTGGTTTTATGCAGCACCCCAACTCACCTTTACCCTTAAACAAGCATAAGTTGGTTTTCTAAATTTGAGACCCTGTTCTGTTCTGTAATTCAGTTCCTGTGTAGCCAAGTTTACATTCCGTGTATTACTGATATCTTATGATGTTTCTTTTTCTGTGTGACTTATTTCAGTTAGAATCATCGTACCTGAATCCACTCATTGTGCTGCTACGGGCCTGATGACATAGATTTCACTGCTGAGTGATACTGCATTGTACGTAAGTACCACAAGTTCTTTATCCATTTTTCACTTTCTGTGATATTGAACTTGTACGGTAAACGAGGTTCTTGTAAACAGAGGCGTCCCAAACATTGGGGTGGCTGTATCTTTTTGATTTTAATTTCCCTAAGCTATAGGACCATAAGTGGAAGTGCCCTAGGCTCTGTTGCTTTGTTTTTTAGACGTTTCAGGAAACACCATACACTTCTCCCGAGTGTCTGTTGGCAATTGACATCCCGCCCATCAGCATAACAAGGCTCCCAGTTCTCCATGGCCTGTCCTGCCTTTCTGGATTTTACACTTTTTTCAGATGGCCCTTTTGACCGGGGGGAAGTGAGACTTCATTGTAGTGCAGATTTCCTTTGCAAGCTTGCTTGGTTGGCCAAAAAGGGCGTATGCGTTTTTTCCTGAATATATTCAGGAAAAAACGCATACGCCCTTTTTGGCCAAGTGCATCATTGTGGACGTTCTGCCTCTTTTCCTATGCTTTCAATGCAATTCCAGTCTACCTCCTGAAATCGGTTTCCTGCAATTCTGCCCCGCTTTCAAGTCCTCTTGGCAGCCTTACTTCAGTATATTTTTGGACGATAGTTGTCATTTATAACTCTGCAGGTTTGTGAATTACAGTGCCCCTGAGCTCCTTTCTTCAACTCGCTTTCTTGTGAGCTGGCCGCAACACCGCAGGATGGCTTCAGGCCCTAATCTGGTTCCGGCACGGCACGCTGAGCCTTTGGTTATTTCCTCTTCCTGGTGGGAAATGAGAGTTAAATTTGCCCGTCCAGACACCTCCAGCTAGTCTCTCATTGGTTCTCGCTATTCCTGTTCATCTTCCGCAGAAATTGCAAACTGGGCCAAACAGGAGGTTAAAGGCACTGACTCTCCAAGTCGGGAGAGTGTTAGTAAAGCGTCTGGAATGTTGCACCCGAGTACCAGGGTACGAAAACTGAGACATATTTGAACACGTCTCCCGATCACATGGTTGATCATACTCTAGGTTCCACATGCATGTTTTAGCTGAAGGAAGAATACCTTAAACCTGGGTAGTTGAAACCCGTGGAATGGGTACCATGCAATATGACTTCAAAGGGTCTTCATTTGCTCACCGAACCTCTCCAATCCTATCACTGCTGCGTTTATGTCCCTGTACACATGCTTGATTCTCTTTCGGAGACATAGCAATCCATAGGTTTTAAGATACTTAAGAGTCAGGTACATTCTTAGGCGTTTAATATGCGGTGTTGAGTCCATTTCGTTGAGCAAGGAGTAGCTCTTGTCTATTCCATATTTGGCTTAAGGAACTTTATCTGTGCTCATTTCAATCTCTGGTTTTATGCAGCACCCCAACTCACCTTTACCCTTAAACAAGCATAAGTTGGTTTTCTAAATTTGAGACCCTGTTCTGTTCTGTAATTCAGTTCCTGTGTAGCCAAGTTTACATTCCGTGTATTACTGATATCTTATGATGTTTCTTTTTCTGTGTGACTTATTTCAGTTAGAATCATCGTACCTGAATCCACTCATTGTGCTGCTACGGGCCTGATGACATAGATTTCACTGCTGAGTGATACTGCATTGTACGTAAGTACCACAAGTTCTTTATCCATTTTTCACTTTCTGTGATATTGAACTTGTACGGTAAACGAGGTTCTTGTAAACAGAGGCGTCCCAAACATTGGGGTGGCTGTATCTTTTTGATTTTAATTTCCCTAAGCTATAGGACCATAAGTGGAAGTGCCCTAGGCTCTGTTGCTTTGTTTTTTAGACGTTTCAGGAAACACCATACACTTCTCCCGAGTGTCTGTTGGCAATTTACATCCCGCCCATCAGCATAACAAGGCTCCCAGTTCTCCATGGCCTGTCCTGCCTTTCTGGATTTTACACTTTTTTCAGATGGCCCTTTTGACCGGGGGGAAGTGAGACTTCATTGTAGTGCAGATTTCCTTTGCAAGCTTGCTTGGTTGGCCAAAAAGGGCGTATGCGTTTTTTCCTGAATATATTCAGGAAAAAACGCATACGCCCTTTTTGGCCAAGTGCATCATTGTGGACGTTCTGCCTCTTTTCCTATGCTTTCAATGCAATTCCAGTCTACCTCCTGAAATCGGTTTCCTGCAATTCTGCCCCGCTTTCAAGTCCTCTTGGCAGCCTTACTTCAGTATATTTTTGGATGATAGTTGTCATTTATAACTCTGCAGGTTTGTGAATTACAGTGCCCCTGAGCTCCTTTCTTCAACTCGCTTTCTTGTGAGCTGGCCGCAACACCGCAGGATGGCTTCAGGCCCTAATCTGGTTCCGGCACGGCACGCTGAGCCTTTGGTTATTTCCTCTTCCTGGTGGGAAATGAGAGTTAAATTTGCCCGTCCAGACACCTCCAGCTAGTCTCTCATTGGTTCTCGCTATTCCTGTTCATCTTCCGCAGAAATTGCAAACTGGGCCAAACAGGAGGTTAAAGGCACTGACTCTCCAAGTCGGGAGAGTGTTAGTAAAGCGTCTGGAATGTTGCACCCGAGTACCAGGGTACGAAAACTGAGACATATTTGAACACGTCTCCCGATCACATGGTTGATCATACTCTAGGTTCCACATGCATGTTTTAGCTGAAGGAAGAATACCTTAAACCTGGGTAGTTGAAACCCGTGGAATGGGTACCATGCAATATGACTTCAAAGGGTCTTCATTTGCTCACCGAACCTCTCCAATCCTATCACTGCTGCGTTTATGTCCCTGTACACATGCTTGATTCTCTTTCGGAGACATAGCAATCCATAGGTTTTAAGATACTTAAGAGTCAGGTACATTCTTAGGCGTTTAATATGCGGTGTTGAGTCCATTTCGTTGAGCAAGGAGTAGCTCTTGTCTATTCCATATTTGGCTTAAGGAACTTTATCTGTGCTCATTTCAATCTCTGGTTTTATGCAGCACCCCAACTCACCTTTACCCTTAAACAAGCATAAGTTGGTTTTCTAAATTTGAGACCCTGTTCTGTTCTGTAATTCAGTTCCTGTGTAGCCAAGTTTACATTCCGTGTATTACTGATATCTTATGATGTTTCTTTTTCTGTGTGACTTATTTCAGTTAGAATCATCGTACCTGAATCCACTCATTGTGCTGCTACGGGCCTGATGACATAGATTTCACTGCTGAGTGATACTGCATTGTACGTAAGTACCACAAGTTCTTTATCCATTTTTCACTTTCTGTGATATTGAACTTGTACGGTAAACGAGGTTCTTGTAAACAGAGGCGTCCCAAACATTGGGGTGGCTGTATCTTTTTGATTTTAATTTCCCTAAGCTATAGGACCATAAGTGGAAGTGCCCTAGGCTCTGTTGCTTTGTTTTTTAGACGTTTCAGGAAACACCATACACTTCTCCCGAGTGTCTGTTGGCAATTTACATCCCGCCCATCAGCATAACAAGGCTCCCAGTTCTCCATGGCCTGTCCTGCCTTTCTGGATTTTACACTTTTTTCAGATGGCCCTTTTGACCGGGGGGAAGTGAGACTTCATTGTAGTGCAGATTTCCTTTGCAAGCTTGCTTGGTTGGCCAAAAAGGGCGTATGCGTTTTTTCCTGAATATATTCAGAAAAAAACGCATACGCCCTTTTTGGCCAAGTGCATCATTGTGGACGTTCTGCCTCTTTTCCTATGCTTTCAATGCAATTCCAGTCTACCTCCTGAAATCGGTTTCCTGCAATTCTGCCCCGCTTTCAAGTCCTCTTGGCAGCCTTACTTCAGTATATTTTTGGACGATAGTTGTCATTTATAACTCTGCAGGTTTGTGAATTACAGTGCCCCTGAGCTCCTTTCTTCAACTCGTTTTCTTGTGAGCTGGCCGCAACACCGCAGGATGGCTTCAGGCCCTAATCTGGTTCCGGCACGGCACGCTGAGCCTTTGGTTATTTCCTCTTCCTGGTGGGAAATGAGAGTTAAATTTGCCCGTCCAGACACCTCCAGCTAGTCTCTCATTGGTTCTCGCTATTCCTGTTCATCTTCCGCAGAAATTGCAAACTGGGCCAAACAGGAGGTTAAAGGGACTGACTCTCCAAGTCGGGAGAGTGTTAGTAAAGCGTCTGGAATGTTGCACCCGAGTACCAGGGTACGAAAACTGAGACATATTTGAACACGTCTCCCGATCACATGGTTGATCATACTCTAGGTTCCACATGCATGTTTTAGCTGAAGGAAGAATACCTTAAACCTGGGTAGTTGAAACCCGTGGAATGGGTACCATGCAATATGACTTCAAAGGGTCTTCATTTGCTCACCGAACCTCTCCAATCCTATCACTGCTGCGTTTATGTCCCTGTACACACGCTTGATTCTCTTTCGGAGACATAGCAATCCATAGGTTTTAAGATACTTAAGAGTCAGGTACATTCTTAGGCGTTTAATATGCGGTGTTGAGTCCATTTCGTTGAGCAAGGAGTAGCTCTTGTCTATTCCATATTTGGCTTAAGGAACTTTATCTGTGCTCATTTCAATCTCTGGTTTTATGCAGCACCCCAACTCACCTTTACCCTTAAACAAGCATAAGTTGGTTTTCTAAATTTGAGACCCTGTTCTGTTCTGTAATTCAGTTCCTGTGTAGCCAAGTTTACATTCCGTGTATTACTGATATCTTATGATGTTTCTTTTTCTGTGTGACTTATTTCAGTTAGAATCATCGTACCTGAATCCACTCATTGTGCTGCTACGGGCCTGATGACATAGATTTCACTGCTGAGTGATACTGCATTGTACGTAAGTACCACAAGTTCTTTATCCATTTTTCACTTTCTGTGATATTGAACTTGTACGGTAAACGAGGTTCTTGTAAACAGAGGCGTCCCAAACATTGGAGTGGCTGTATCTTTTGGATTTTAATTTCCCTAAGCTACAGGACCATAAGTGGAAGTGCCCTAGGCTCTGTTGCTTTGTTTTTTAGACGTTTCAGGAAACACCATACACTTCTCCCGAGTGTCTGTTGGCAATTTACATCCCGCCCATCAGCATAACAAGGCTCCCAGTTCTCCATGGCCTGTCCTGCCTTTCTGGATTTTACACTTTTTTCAGATGGCCCTTTTGACCGGGGGGAAGTGAGACTTCATTGTAGTGCAGATTTCCTTTGCAAGCTTGCTTGGTTGGCCAAAAAGGGCGTATGCGTTTTTTCCTGAATATATTCAGGAAAAAACGCATACGCCCTTTTTGGCCAAGTGCATCATTGTGGACGTTCTGCCTCTTTTCCTATGCTTTCAATGCAATTCCAGTCTACCTCCTGAAATCGGTTTCCTGCAATTCTGCCCCGCTTTCAAGTCCTCTTGGCAGCCTTACTTCAGTATATTTTTGGACGATAGTTGTCATTTATAACTCTGCAGGTTTGTGAATTACAGTGCCCCTGAGCTCCTTTCTTCAACTCGTTTTCTTGTGAGCTGGCCGCACACCGCAGGATGGCTTCAGGCCCTAATCTGGTTCCGGCACGGCACGCTGAGCCTTTGGTTATTTCCTCTTCCTGGTGGGAAATGAGAGTTAAATTTGCCCGTCCAGACACCTCCAGCTAGTCTCTCATTGGTTCTCGCTATTCCTGTTCATCTTCCGCAGAAATTGCAAACTGGGCCAAACAGGAGGTTAAAGGGACTGACTCTCCAAGTCGGGAGAGTGTTAGTAAAGCGTCTGGAATGTTGCACCCGAGTACCAGGGTACGAAAACTGAGACATATTTGAACACGTCTCCCGATCACATGGTTGATCATACTCTAGGTTCCACATGCATGTTTTAGCTGAAGGAAGAATACCTTAAACCTGGGTAGTTGAAACCCGTGGAATGGGTACCATGCAATATGACTTCAAAGGGTCTTCATTTGCTCACCGAACCTCTCCAATCCTATCACTGCTGCGTTTATGTCCCTGTACACATGCTTGATTCTCTTTCGGAGACATAGCAATCCATAGGTTTTAAGATACTTAAGAGTCAGGTACATTCTTAGGCGTTTAATATGCGGTGTTGAGTCCATTTCGTTGAGCAAGGAGTAGCTCTTGTCTATTCCATATTTGGCTTAAGGAACTTTATCTGTGCTCATTTCAATCTCTGGTTTTATGCAGCACCCCAACTCACCTTTACCCTTAAACAAGCATAAGTTGGTTTTCTAAATTTGAGACCCTGTTCTGTTCTGTAATTCAGTTCCTGTGTAGCCAAGTTTACATTCCGTGTATTACTGATATCTTATGATGTTTCTTTTTCTGTGTGACTTATTTCAGTTAGAATCATCGTACCTGAATCCACTCATTGTGCTGCTACGGGCCTGATGACATAGATTTCACTGCTGAGTGATACTGCATTGTACGTAAGTACCACAAGTTCTTTATCCATTTTTCACTTTCTGTGATATTGAACTTGTACGGTAAACGAGGTTCTTGTAAACAGAGGCGTCCCAAACATTGGGGTGGCTGTATCTTTTTGATTTTAATTTCCCTAAGCTATAGGACCATAAGTGGAAGTGCCCTAGGCTCTGTTGCTTTGTTTTTTAGATGTTTCAGGAAACACCATATACTTCTCATAAGTGTCTGTTGGCAATTTACATCCCGCCCATCAGCATAACAAGGCTCCCAGTTCTCCATGGCCTGTCCTGCCTTTCTGGATTTTACACTTTTTTCAGATGGCCCTTTTGACCGGGGGGGAAGTGAGACTTCATTGTAGTGCAGATTTCCTTTGCAAGCTTGCTTGGTTGGCCAAAAAGGGCGTATGCGTTTTTTCCTGAATATATTCAGGAAAAAACGCATACGCCCTTTTTGGCCAAGTGCATCATTGTGGACGTTCTGCCTCTTTTCCT
This sequence comes from Globicephala melas, assembly GCF_963455315.2. Taxonomy (NCBI): domain Eukaryota; kingdom Metazoa; phylum Chordata; class Mammalia; order Artiodactyla; family Delphinidae; genus Globicephala; species Globicephala melas. The sequence continues at coordinate 10,254 of NW_027207903.1, forward strand.
ATGCTTTCAATGCAATTCCAGTCTACCTCCTGAAATCGGTTTCCTGCAATTCTGCCCCGCTTTCAAGTCCTCTTGGCAGCCTTACTTCAGTATATTTTTGGACGATAGTTGTCATTTATAACTCTGCAGGTTTGTGAATTACAGTGCCCCTGAGCTCCTTTCTTCAACTCGTTTTCTTGTGAGCTGGCCGCAACACCGCAGGATGGCTTCAGGCCCTAATCTGGTTCCGGCACGGCACGCTGAGCCTTTGGTTATTTCCTCTTCCTGGTGGGAAATGAGAGTTAAATTTGCCCGTCCAGACACCTCCAGCTAGTCTCTCATTGGTTCTCACTATTCCTGTTCATCTTCCGCAGAAATTGCAAACTGGGCCAAACAGGAGGTTAAAGGGACTGACTCTCCAAGTCGGGAGAGTGTTAGTAAAGCATCTGGAATGTTGCACCCGAGTACCAGGGTACGAAAACTGAGACATATTTGAACACGTCTCCCGATCACATGGTTGATCATACTCTAGGTTCCACATGCATGTTTTAGCTGAAGGAAGAATACCTTAAACCTGGGTAGTTGAAACCCGTGGAATGGGTACCATGCAATATGACTTCAAAGGGTCTTCATTTGCTCACCGAACCTCTCCAATCCTATCACTGCTGCGTTTATGTCCCTGTACACATGCTTGATTCTCTTTCGGAGACATAGCAATCCATAGGTTTTAAGATACTTAAGAGTCAGGTACATTCTTAGGCGTTTAATATGCGGTGTTGAGTCCATTTCGTTGAGCAAGGAGTAGCTCTTGTCTATTCCATATTTGGCTTAAGGAACTTTATCTGTGCTCATTTCAATCTCTGGTTTTATGCAGCACCCCAACTCACCTTTACCCTTAAACAAGCATAAGTTGGTTTTCTAAATTTGAGACCCTGTTCTGTTCTGTAATTCAGTTCCTGTGTAGCCAAGTTTACATTCCGTGTATTACTGATATCTTATGATGTTTCTTTTTCTGTGTGACTTATTTCAGTTAGAATCATCGTACCTGAATCCACTCATTGTGCTGCTACGGGCCTGATGACATAGATTTCACTGCTGAGTGATACTGCATTGTACGTAAGTACCACAAGTTCTTTATCCATTTTTCACTTTCTGTGATATTGAACTTGTACGGTAAACGAGGTTCTTGTAAACAGAGGCGTCCCAAACATTGGGGTGGCTGTATCTTTTTGATTTTAATTTCCCTAAGCTATAGGACCATAAGTGGAAGTGCCCTAGGCTCTGTTGCTTTGTTTTTTAGATGTTTCAGGAAACACCATATACTTCTCATAAGTGTCTGTTGGCAATTTACATCCCGCCCATCAGCATAACAAGGCTCCCAGTTCTCCATGGCCTGTCCTGCCTTTCTGGATTTTACACTTTTTTCAGATGGCCCTTTTGACCGGGGGGGAAGTGAGACTTCATTGTAGTGCAGATTTCCTTTGCAAGCTTGCTTGGTTGGCCAAAAAGGGCGTATGCGTTTTTTCCTGAATATATTCAGGAAAAAACGCATACGCCCTTTTTGGCCAAGTGCATCATTGTGGACGTTCTGCCTCTTTTCCTATGCTTTCAATGCAATTCCAGTCTACCTCCTGAAATCGGTTTCCTGCAATTCTGCCCCGCTTTCAAGTCCTCTTGGCAGCCTTACTTCAGTATATTTTTGGACGATAGTTGTCATTTATAACTCTGCAGGTTTGTGAATTACAGTGCCCCTGAGCTCCTTTCTTCAACTCGTTTTCTTGTGAGCTGTCCGCAACACCGCAGGATGGCTTCAGGCCCTAATCTGGTTCCGGCACGGCACGCTGAGCCTTTGGTTATTTCCTCTTCCTGGTGGGAAATGAGAGTTAAATTTGCCCGTCCAGACACCTCCAGCTAGTCTCTCATTGGTTCTCACTATTCCTGTTCATCTTCCGCAGAAATTGCAAACTGGGCCAAACAGGAGGTTAAAGGGACTGACTCTCCAAGTCGGGAGAGTGTTAGTAAAGCATCTGGAATGTTGCACCCGAGTACCAGGGTACGAAAACTGAGACATATTTGAACACGTCTCCCGATCACATGGTTGATCATACTCTAGGTTCCACATGCATGTTTTAGCTGAAGGAAGAATACCTTAAACCTGGGTAGTTGAAACCCGTGGAATGGGTACCATGCAATATGACTTCAAAGGGTCTTCATTTGCTCACCGAACCTCTCCAATCCTATCACTGCTGCGTTTATGTCCCTGTACACATGCTTGATTCTCTTTCGGAGACATAGCAATCCATAGGTTTTAAGATACTTAAGAGTCAGGTACATTCTTAGGCGTTTAATATGCGGTGTTGAGTCCATTTCGTTGAGCAAGGAGTAGCTCTTGTCTATTCCATATTTGGCTTAAGGAACTTTATCTGTGCTCATTTCAATCTCTGGTTTTATGCAGCACCCCAACTCACCTTTACCCTTAAACAAGCATAAGTTGGTTTTCTAAATTTGAGACCCTGTTCTGTTCTGTAATTCAGTTCCTGTGTAGCCAAGTTTACATTCCGTGTATTACTGATATCTTATGATGTTTCTTTTTCTGTGTGACTTATTTCAGTTAGAATCATCGTACCTGAATCCACTCATTGTGCTGCTACGGGCCTGATGACATAGATTTCACTGCTGAGTGATACTGCATTGTACGTAAGTACCACAAGTTCTTTATCCATTTTTCACTTTCTGTGATATTGAACTTGTACGGTAAACGAGGTTCTTGTAAACAGAGGCGTCCCAAACATTGGGGTGGCTGTATCTTTTTGATTTTAATTTCCCTAAGCTATAGGACCATAAGTGGAAGTGCCCTAGGCTCTGTTGCTTTGTTTTTTAGATGTTTCAGGAAACACCATACACTTCTCATAAGTGTCTGTTGGCAATTTACATCCCGCCCATCAGCATAACAAGGCTCCCAGTTCTCCATGGCCTGTCCTGCCTTTCTGGATTTTACACTTTTTTCAGATGGCCCTTTTGACCGGGGGGAAGTGAGACTTCATTGTAGTGCAGATTTCCTTTGCAAGCTTGCTTGGTTGGCCAAAAAGGGCTTATGCGTTTTTTCCTGAATATATTCAGGAAAAAACGCATACGCCCTTTTTGGCCAAGTGCATCATTGTGGACGTTCTGCCTCTTTTCCTATGCTTTCAATGCAATTCCAGTCTACCTCCTGAAATCGGTTTCCTGCAATTCTGCCCCGCTTTCAAGTCCTCTTGGCAGCCTTACTTCAGTATATTTTTGGACGATAGTTGTCATTTATAACTCTGCAGGTTTGTGAATTACAGTGCCCCTGAGCTCCTTTCTTCAACTCGTTTTCTTGTGAGCTGGCCGCAACACCGCAGGATGGCTTCAGGCCCTAATCTGGTTCCGGCACGGCACGCTGAGCCTTTGGTTATTTCCTCTTCCTGGTGGGAAATGAGAGTTAAATTTGCCCGTCCAGACACCTCCAGCTAGTCTCTCATTGGTTCTCGCTATTCCTGTTCATCTTCCGCAGAAATTGCAAACTGGGCCAAACAGGAGGTTAAAGGGACTGACTCTCCAAGTCGGGAGAGTGTTAGTAAAGCGTCTGGAATGTTGCACCCGAGTACCAGGGTACGAAAACTGAGACATATTTGAACACGTCTCCCGATCACATGGTTGATCATACTCTAGGTTCCACATGCATGTTTTAGCTGAAGGAAGAATACCTTAAACCTGGGTAGTTGAAACCCGTGGAATGGGTACCATGCAATATGACTTCAAAGGGTCTTCATTTGCTCACCGAACCTCTCCAATCCTATCACTGCTGCGTTTATGTCCCTGTACACATGCTTGATTCTCTTTCGGAGACATAGCAATCCATAGGTTTTAAGATACTTAAGAGTCAGGTACATTCTTAGGCGTTTAATATGGGGTGTTGAGTCCATTTCGTTGAGCAAGGAGTAGCTCTTGTCTATTCCATATTTGGCTTAAGGAACTTTATCTGTGCTCATTTCAATCTCTGGTTTTATGCAGCACCCCAACTCACCTTTCCCCTTAAACAAGCATAAGTTGGTTTTCTAAATTTGAGACCCTGTTCTGTTCTGTAATTCAGTTCCTGTGTAGCCAAGTTTACATTCCGTGTATTACTGATATCTTATGATGTTTCTTTTTCTGTGTGACTTATTTCAGTTAGAATCATCGTACCTGAATCCACTCATTGTGCTGCTACGGGCCTGATGACATAGATTTCACTGCTGAGTGATACTGCATTGTACGTAAGTACCACAAGTTCTTTATCCATTTTTCACTTTCTGTGATATTGAACTTGTACGGTAAATGAGGTTCTTGTAAACAGAGGCGTCCCAAACATTGGGGTGGCTGTATCTTTTTGATTTTAATTTCCCTAAGCTATAGGACCATAAGTGGAAGTGCCCTAGGCTCTGTTGCTTTGTTTTTTAGATGTTTCAGGAAACACCATACACTTCTCCCGAGTGTCTGTTGGCAATTTACATCCCGCCCATCAGCATAACAAGGCTCCCAGTTCTCCATGGCCTGTCCTGCCTTTCTGGATTTTACACTTTTTTCAGATGGCCCTTTTGACCGGGGGGAAGTGAGACTTCATTGTAGTGCAGATTTCCTTTGCAAGCTTGCTTGGTTGGCCAAAAAGGGCGTATGCGTTTTTTCCTGAATATATTCAGGAAAAAACGCATACGCCCTTTTTGGCCAAGTGCATCATTGTGGACGTTCTGCCTCTTTTCCTATGCTTTCAATGCAATTCCAGTCTACCTCCTGAAATCGGTTTCCTGCAATTCTGCCCCGCTTTCAAGTCCTCTTGGCAGCCTTACTTCAGTATATTTTTGGACGATAGTTGTCATTTATAACTCTGCAGGTTTGTGAATTACAGTGCCCCTGAGCTCCTTTCTTCAACTCGTTTTCTTGTGAGCTGGCCGCAACACCGCAGGATGGCTTCAGGCCCTAATCTGGTTCCGGCACGGCACGCTGAGCCTTTGGTTATTTCCTCTTCCTGGTGGGAAATGAGAGTTAAATTTGCCCGTCCAGACACCTCCAGCTAGTCTCTCATTGGTTCTCGCTATTCCTGTTCATCTTCCGCAGAAATTGCAAACTGGGCCAAACAGGAGGTTAAAGGGACTGACTCTCCAAGTCGGGAGAGTGTTAGTAAAGCGTCTGGAATGTTGCACCCGAGTACCAGGGTACGAAAACTGAGACATATTTGAACACGTCTCCCGATCACATGGTTGATCATACTCTAGGTTCCACATGCATGTTTTAGCTGAAGGAAGAATACCTTAAACCTGGGTAGTTGAAACCCGTGGAATGGGTACCATGCAATATGACTTCAAAGGGTCTTCATTTGCTCACCGAACCTCTCCAATCCTATCACTGCTGCGTTTATGTCCCTGTACACATGCTTGATTCTCTTTCGGAGACATAGCAATCCATAGGTTTTAAGATACTTAAGAGTCAGGTACATTCTTAGGCGTTTAATATGGGGTGTTGAGTCCATTTCGTTGAGCAAGGAGTAGCTCTTGTCTATTCCATATTTGGCTTAAGGAACTTTATCTGTGCTCATTTCAATCTCTGGTTTTATGCAGCACCCCAACTCACCTTTCCCCTTAAACAAGCATAAGTTGGTTTTCTAAATTTGAGACCCTGTTCTGTTCTGTAATTCAGTTCCTGTGTAGCCAAGTTTACATTCCGTGTATTACTGATATCTTATGATGTTTCTTTTTCTGTGTGACTTATTTCAGTTAGAATCATCGTACCTGAATCCACTCATTGTGCTGCTACGGGCCTGATGACATAGATTTCACTGCTGAGTGATACTGCATTGTACGTAAGTACCACAAGTTCTTTATCCATTTTTCACTTTCTGTGATATTGAACTTGTACGGTAAATGAGGTTCTTGTAAACAGAGGCGTCCCAAACATTGGGGTGGCTGTATCTTTTTGATTTTAATTTCCCTAAGCTATAGGACCATAAGTGGAAGTGCCCTAGGCTCTGTTGCTTTGTTTTTTAGATGTTTCAGGAAACACCATACACTTCTCCCGAGTGTCTGTTGGCAATTTACATCCCGCCCATCAGCATAACAAGGCTCCCAGTTCTCCATGGCCTGTCCTGCCTTTCTGGATTTTACACTTTTTTCAGATGGCCCTTTTGACCGGGGGGAAGTGAGACTTCATTGTAGTGCAGATTTCCTTTGCAAGCTTGCTTGGTTGGCCAAAAAGGGCGTATGCGTTTTTTCCTGAATATATTCAGGAAAAAACGCATACGCCCTTTTTGGCCAAGTGCATCATTGTGGACGTTCTGCCTCTTTTCCTATGCTTTCAATGCAATTCCAGTCTACCTCCTGAAATCGGTTTCCTGCAATTCTGCCCCGCTTTCAAGTCCTCTTGGCAGCCTTACTTCAGTATATTTTTGGACGATAGTTGTCATTTATAACTCTGCAGGTTTGTGAATTACAGTGCCCCTGAGCTCCTTTCTTCAACTCGTTTTCTTGTGAGCTGGCCGCAACACCGCAGGATGGCTTCAGGCCCTAATCTGGTTCCGGCACGGCACGCTGAGCCTTTGGTTATTTCCTCTTCCTGGTGGGAAATGAGAGTTAAATTTGCCCGTCCAGACACCTCCAGCTAGTCTCTCATTGGTTCTCGCTATTCCTGTTCATCTTCCGCAGAAATTGCAAACTGGGCCAAACAGGAGGTTAAAGGGACTGACTCTCCAAGTCGGGAGAGTGTTAGTAAAGCATCTGGAATGTTGCACCCGAGTACCAGGGTACGAAAACTGAGACATATTTGAACACGTCTCCCGATCACATGGTTGATCATACTCTAGGTTCCACATGCATGTTTTAGCTGAAGGAAGAATACCTTAAACCTGGGTAGTTGAAACCCGTGGAATGGGTACCATGCAATATGACTTCAAAGGGTCTTCATTTGCTCACCGAACCTCTCCAATCCTATCACTGCTGCGTTTATGTCCCTGTACACATGCTTGATTCTCTTTCGGAGACATAGCAATCCATAGGTTTTAAGATACTTAAGAGTCAGGTACATTCTGAGGCGTTTAATATGCGGTGTTGAGTCCATTTCGTTGAGCAAGGAGTAGCTCTTGTCTATTCCATATTTGGCTTAAGGAACTTTATCTGTGCTCATTTCAATCTCTGGTTTTATGCAGCACCCCAACTCACCTTTCACCTTAAACAAGCATAAGTTGGTTTTCTAAATTTGAGACCCTGTTCTGTTCTGTAATTCAGTTCCTGTGTAGCCAAGTTTACATTCCGTGTATTACTGATATCTTATGATGTTTCTTTTTCTGTGTGACTTATTTCAGTTAGAATCATCGTACCTGAATCCACTCATTGTGCTGCTACGGGCCTGATGACATAGATTTCACTGCTGAGTGATACTGCATTGTACGTAAGTACCACAAGTTCTTTATCCATTTTTCACTTTCTGTGATATTGAACTTGTACGGTAAACGAGGTTCTTGTAAACAGAGGCGTCCCAAACATTGGGGTGGCTGTATCTTTTGGATTTTAATTTCCCTAAGCTATAGGACCATAAGTGGAAGTGCCCTAGGCTCTGTTGCTTTGTTTTTTAGATGTTTCAGGAAACACCATACACTTCTCCCGAGTGTCTGTTGGCAATTTACATCCCGCCCATCAGCATAACAAGGCTCCCAGTTCTCCATGGCCTGTCCTGCCTTTCTGGATTTTACACTTTTTTCAGATGGCCCTTTTGACCGGGGGGAAGTGAGACTTCATTGTAGTGCAGATTTCCTTTGCAAGCTTGCTTGGTTGGCCAAAAAGGGCGTATGCGTTTTTTCCTGAATATATTCAGGAAAAAACGCATACGCCCTTTTTGGCCAAGTGCATCATTGTGGACGTTCTGCCTCTTTTCCTATGCTTTCAATGCAATTCCAGTCTACCTCCTGAAATCGGTTTCCTGCAATTCTGCCCCGCTTTCAAGTCCTCTTGGCAGCCTTACTTCAGTATATTTTTGGACGATAGTTGTCATTTATAACTCTGCAGGTTTGTGAATTACAGTGCCCCTGAGCTCCTTTCTTCAACTCGTTTTCTTGTGAGCTGGCCGCAACACCGCAGGATGGCTTCAGGCCCTAATCTGGTTCCGGCACGGCACGCTGAGCCTTTGGTTATTTCCTCTTCCTGGTGGGAAATGAGAGTTAAATTTGCCCGTCCAGACACCTCCAGCTAGTCTCTCATTGGTTCTCGCTATTCCTGTTCATCTTCCGCAGAAATTGCAAACTGGGCCAAACAGGAGGTTAAAGGGACTGACTCTCCAAGTCGGGAGAGTGTTAGTAAAGCGTCTGGAATGTTGCACCCGAGTACCAGGGTACGAAAACTGAGACATATTTGAACACGTCTCCCGATCACATGGTTGATCATACTCTAGGTTCCACATGCATGTTTTAGCTGAAGGAAGAATACCTTAAACCTGGGTAGTTGAAACCCGTGGAATGGGTACCATGCAATATGACTTCAAAGGGTCTTCATTTGCTCACCGAACCTCTCCAATCCTATCACTGCTGCGTTTATGTCCCTGTACACATGCTTGATTCTCTTTCGGAGACATAGCAATCCATAGGTTTTAAGATACTTAAGAGTCAGGTACATTCTTAGGCGTTTAATATGGGGTGTTGAGTCCATTTCGTTGAGCAAGGAGTAGCTCTTGTCTATTCCATATTTGGCTTAAGGAACTTTATCTGTGCTCATTTCAATCTCTGGTTTTATGCAGCACCCCAACTCACCTTTCCCCTTAAACAAGCATAAGTTGGTTTTCTAAATTTGAGACCCTGTTCTGTTCTGTAATTCAGTTCCTGTGTAGCCAAGTTTACATTCCGTGTATTACTGATATCTTATGATGTTTCTTTTTCTGTGTGACTTATTTCAGTTAGAATCATCGTACCTGAATCCACTCATTGTGCTGCTACGGGCCTGATGACATAGATTTCACTGCTGAGTGATACTGCATTGTACGTAAGTACCACAAGTTCTTTATCCATTTTTCACTTTCTGTGATATTGAACTTGTACGGTAAATGAGGTTCTTGTAAACAGAGGCGTCCCAAACATTGGGGTGGCTGTATCTTTTGGATTTTAATTTCCCTAAGCTATAGGACCATAAGTGGAAGTGCCCTAGGCTCTGTTGCTTTGTTTTTTAGATGTTTCAGGAAACACCATACACTTCTCCCGAGTGTCTGTTGGCAATTTACATCCCGCCCATCAGCATAACAAGGCTCCCAGTTCTCCATGGCCTGTCCTGCCTTTCTGGATTTTACACTTTTTTCAGATGGCCCTTTTGACCGGGGGGAAGTGAGACTTCATTGTAGTGCAGATTTCCTTTGCAAGCTTGCTTGGTTGGCCAAAAAGGGCGTATGCGTTTTTTCCTGAATATATTCAGGAAAAAACGCATACGCCCTTTTTGGCCAAGTGCATCATTGTGGACGTTCTGCCTCTTTTCCTATGCTTTCAATGCAATTCCAGTCTACCTCCTGAAATCGGTTTCCTGCAATTCTGCCCCGCTTTCAAGTCCTCTTGGCAGCCTTACTTCAGTATATTTTTGGACGATAGTTGTCATTTATAACTCTGCAGGTTTGTGAATTACAGTGCCCCTGAGCTCCTTTCTTCAACTCGTTTTCTTGTGAGCTGGCCGCAACACCGCAGGATGGCTTCAGGCCCTAATCTGGTTCCGGCACGGCACGCTGAGCCTTTGGTTATTTCCTCTTCCTGGTGGGAAATGAGAGTTAAATTTGCCCGTCCAGACACCTCCAGCTAGTCTCTCATTGGTTCTCGCTATTCCTGTTCATCTTCCGCAGAAATTGCAAACTGGGCCAAACAGGAGGTTAAAGGGACTGACTCTCCAAGTCGGGAGAGTGTTAGTAAAGCATCTGGAATGTTGCACCCGAGTACCAGGGTACGAAAACTGAGACATATTTGAACACGTCTCCCGATCACATGGTTGATCATACTCTAGGTTCCACATGCATGTTTTAGCTGAAGGAAGAATACCTTAAACCTGGGTAGTTGAAACCCGTGGAATGGGTACCATGCAATATGACTTCAAAGGGTCTTCATTTGCTCACCGAACCTCTCCAATCCTATCACTGCTGCGTTTATGTCCCTGTACACATGCTTGATTCTCTTTCGGAGACATAGCAATCCATAGGTTTTAAGATACTTAAGAGTCAGGTACATTCTGAGGCGTTTAATATGCGGTGTTGAGTCCATTTCGTTGAGCAAGGAGTAGCTCTTGTCTATTCCATATTTGGCTTAAGGAACTTTATCTGTGCTCATTTCAATCTCTGGTTTTATGCAGCACCCCAACTCACCTTTCACCTTAAACAAGCATAAGTTGGTTTTCTAAATTTGAGACCCTGTTCTGTTCTGTAATTCAGTTCCTGTGTAGCCAAGTTTACATTCCGTGTATTACTGATATCTTATGATGTTTCTTTTTCTGTGTGACTTATTTCAGTTAGAATCATCGTACCTGAATCCACTCATTGTGCTGCTACGGGCCTGATGACATAGATTTCACTGCTGAGTGATACTGCATTGTACGTAAGTACCACAAGTTCTTTATCCATTTTTCACTTTCTGTGATATTGAACTTGTACGGTAAACGAGGTTCTTGTAAACAGAGGCGTCCCAAACATTGGGGTGGCTGTATCTTTTGGATTTTAATTTCCCTAAGCTATAGGACCATAAGTGGAAGTGCCCTAGGCTCTGTTGCTTTGTTTTTTAGATGTTTCAGGAAACACCATACACTTCTCCCGAGTGTCTGTTGGCAATTTACATCCCGCCCATCAGCATAACAAGGCTCCCAGTTCTCCATGGCCTGTCCTGCCTTTCTGGATTTTACACTTTTTTCAGATGGCCCTTTTGACCGGGGGGAAGTGAGACTTCATTGTAGTGCAGATTTCCTTTGCAAGCTTGCTTGGTTGGCCAAAAAGGGCGTATGCGTTTTTTCCTGAATATATTCAGGAAAAAACGCATACGCCCTTTTTGGCCAAGTGCATCATTGTGGACGTTCTGCCTCTTTTCCTATGCTTTCAATGCAATTCCAGTCTACCTCCTGAAATCGGTTTCCTGCAATTCTGCCCCGCTTTCAAGTCCTCTTGGCAGCCTTACTTCAGTATATTTTTGGACGATAGTTGTCATTTATAACTCTGCAGGTTTGTGAATTACAGTGCCCCTGAGCTCCTTTCTTCAACTCGTTTTCTTGTGAGCTGGCCGCAACACCGCAGGATGGCTTCAGGCCCTAATCTGGTTCCGGCACGGCACGCTGAGCCTTTGGTTATTTCCTCTTCCTGGTGGGAAATGAGAGTTAAATTTGCCCGTCCAGACACCTCCAGCTAGTCTCTCATTGGTTCTCGCTATTCCTGTTCATCTTCCGCAGAAATTGCAAACTGGGCCAAACAGGAGGTTAAAGGGACTGACTCTCCAAGTCGGGAGAGTGTTAGTAAAGCATCTGGAATGTTGCACCCGAGTACCAGGGTACGAAAACTGAGACATATTTGAACACGTCTCCCGATCACATGGTTGATCATACTCTAGGTTCCACATGCATGTTTTAGCTGAAGGAAGAATACCTTAAACCTGGGTAGTTGAAACCCGTGGAATGGGTACCATGCAATATGACTTCAAAGGGTCTTCATTTGCTCACCGAACCTCTCCAATCCTATCACTGCTGCGTTTATGTCCCTGTACACATGCTTGATTCTCTTTCGGAGACATAGCAATCCATAGGTTTTAAGATACTTAAGAGTCAGGTACATTCTGAGGCGTTTAATATGCGGTGTTGAGTCCATTTCGTTGAGCAAGGAGTAGCTCTTGTCTATTCCATATTTGGCTTAAGGAACTTTATCTGTGCTCATTTCAATCTCTGGTTTTATGCAGCACCCCAACTCACCTTTCCCCTTAAACAAGCATAAGTTGGTTTTCTAAATTTGAGACCCTGTTCTGTTCTGTAATTCAGTTCCTGTGTAGCCAAGTTTACATTCCGTGTATTACTGATATCTTATGATGTTTCTTTTTCTGTGTGACTTATTTCAGTTAGAATCATCGTACCTGAATCCACTCATTGTGCTGCTACGGGCCTGATGACATAGATTTCACTGCTGAGTGATACTGCATTGTACGTAAGTACCACAAGTTCTTTATCCATTTTTCACTTTCTGTGATATTGAACTTGTACGGTAAACGAGGTTCTTGTAAACAGAGGCGTCCCAAACATTGGGGTGGCTGTATCTTTTGGATTTTAATTTCCCTAAGCTATAGGACCATAAGTGGAAGTGCCCTAGGCTCTGTTGCTTTGTTTTTTAGATGTTTCAGGAAACACCATACACTTCTCCCGAGTGTCTGTTGGCAATTTACATCCCGCCCATCAGCATAACAAGGCTCCCAGTTCTCCATGGCCTGTCCTGCCTTTCTGGATTTTACACTTTTTTCAGATGGCCCTTTTGACCGGGGGGAAGTGAGACTTCATTGTAGTGCAGATTTCCTTTGCAAGCTTGCTTGGTTGGCCAAAAAGGGCGTATGCGTTTTTTCCTGAATATATTCAGGAAAAAACGCATACGCCCTTTTTGGCCAAGTGCATCATTGTGGACGTTCTGCCTCTTTTCCTATGCTTTCAATGCAATTCCAGTCTACCTCCTGAAATCGGTTTCCTGCAATTCTGCCCCGCTTTCAAGTCCTCTTGGCAGCCTTACTTCAGTATATTTTTGGACGATAGTTGTCATTTATAACTCTGCAGGTTTGTGAATTACAGTGCCCCTGAGCTCCTTTCTTCAACTCGTTTTCTTGTGAGCTGGCCGCAACACCGCAGGATGGCTTCAGGCCCTAATCTGGTTCCGGCACGGCACGCTGAGCCTTTGGTTATTTCCTCTTCCTGGTGGGAAATGAGAGTTAAATTTGCCCGTCCAGACACCTCCAGCTAGTCTCTCATTGGTTCTCGCTATTCCTGTTCATCTTCCGCAGAAATTGCAAACTGGGCCAAACAGGAGGTTAAAGGGACTGACTCTCCAAGTCGGGAGAGTGTTAGTAAAGCATCTGGAATGTTGCACCCGAGTACCAGGGTACGAAAACTGAGACATATTTGAACACGTCTCCCGATCACATGGTTGATCATATTCTAGGTTCCACATGCATGTTTTAGCTGAAGGAAGAATACCTTAAACCTGGGTAGTTGAAACCCGTGGAATGGGTACCATGCAATATGACTTCAAAGGGTCTTCATTTGCTCACCGAACCTCTCCAATCCTATCACTGCTTTGTTTATGTCCCTGTACACATGCTTGATTCTCTTTCGGAGACATAGCAATCCATAGGTTTTAAGATACTTAAGAGTCAGGTACATTCTTAGGCGTTTAATATGGGGTGTTGAGTCCATTTCGTTGAGCAAGGAGTAGCTCTTGTCTATTCCATATTTGGCTTAAGGAACTTTATCTGTGCTCATTTCAATCTCTGGTTTTATGCAGCACCCCAACTCACCTTTACCCTTAAACAAGCATAAGTTGGTTTTCTAAATTTGAGACCCTGTTCTGTTCTGTAATTCAGTTCCTGTGTAGCCAAGTTTACATTCCGTGTATTACTGATATCTTATGATGTTTCTTTTTCTGTGTGACTTATTTCAGTTAGAATCATCGTACCTGAATCCACTCATTGTGCTGCTACGGGCCTGATGACATAGATTTCACTGCTGAGTGATACTGCATTGTACGTAAGTACCACAAGTTCTTTATCCATTTTTCACTTTCTGTGATATTGAACTTGTACGGTAAACGAGGTTCTTGTAAACAGAGGCGTCCCAAACATTGGGGTGGCTGTATCTTTTTGATTTTAATTTCCCTAAGCTATAGGACCATAAGTGGAAGTGCCCTAGGCTCTGTTGCTTTGTTTTTTAGATGTTTCAGGAAACACCATACACTTCTCATAAGTGTCTGTTGGCAATTTACATCCCGCCCATCAGCATAACAAGGCTCCCAGTTCTCCATGGCCTGTCCTGCCTTTCTGGATTTTACACTTTTTTCAGATGGCCCTTTTGACCGGGGGGAAGTGAGACTTCATTGTAGTGCAGATTTCCTTTGCAAGCTTGCTTGGTTGGCCAAAAAGGGCGTATGCGTTTTTTCCTGAATATATTCAGGAAAAAACGCATACGCCCTTTTTGGCCAAGTGCATCATTGTGGACGTTCTGCCTCTTTTCCTATGCTTTCAATGCAATTCCAGTCTACCTCCTGAAATCGGTTTCCTGCAATTCTGCCCCGCTTTCAAGTCCTCTTGGCAGCCTTACTTCAGTATATTTTTGGACGATAGTTGTCATTTATAACTCTGCAGGTTTGTGAATTACAGTGCCCCTGAGCTCCTTTCTTCAACTCGTTTTCTTGTGAGCTGGCCGCAACACCGCAGGATGGCTTCAGGCCCTAATCTGGTTCCGGCACGGCACGCTGAGCCTTTGGTTATTTCCTCTTCCTGGTGGGAAATGAGAGTTAAATTTGCCCGTCCAGACACCTCCAGCTAGTCTCTCATTGGTTCTCGCTATTCCTGTTCATCTTCCGCAGAAATTGCAAACTGGGCCAAACAGGAGGTTAAAGGGACTGACTCTCCAAGTCGGGAGAGTGTTAGTAAAGCGTCTGGAATGTTGCACCCGAGTACCAGGGTACGAAAACTGAGACATATTTGAACACGTCTCCCGATCACATGGTTGATCATACTCTAGGTTCCACATGCATGTTTTAGCTGAAGGAGGAATACCTTAAACCTGGGTAGTTGAAACCCGTGGAATGGGTACCATGCAATATGACTTCAAAGGGTCTTCATTTGCTCACCGAACCTCTCCAATCCTATCACTGCTGCGTTTATGTCCCTGTACACATGCTTGATTCTCTTTCGGAGACATAGCAATCCATAGGTTTTAAGATACTTAAGAGTCAGGTACATTCTTAGGCGTTTAATATGGGGTGTTGAGTCCATTTCGTTGAGCAAGGAGTAGCTCTTGTCTATTCCATATTTGGCTTAAGGAACTTTATCTGTGCTCATTTCAATCTCTGGTTTTATGCAGCACCCCAACTCACCTTTCCCCTTAAACAAGGATAAGTTGGTTTTCTAAATTTGAGACCCTGTTCTGTTCTGTAATTCAGTTCCTGTGTAGCCAAGTTTACATTCCGTGTATTACTGATATCTTATGATGTTTCTTTTTCTGTGTGACTTATTTCAGTTAGAATCATCGTACCTGAATCCACTCATTGTGCTGCTACGGGCCTGATGACATAGATTTCACTGCTGAGTGATACTGCATTGTACGTAAGTACCACAAGTTCTTTATCCATTTTTCACTTTCTGTGATATTGAACTTGTACGGTAAACGAGGTTCTTGTAAACAGAGGCGTCCCAAACATTGGGGTGGCTGTATCTTTTTGATTTTAATTTCCCTAAGCTATAGGACCATAAGTGGAAGTGCCCTAGGCTCTGTTGCTTTGTTTTTTAGACGTTTCAGGAAACACCATACACTTCTCCCGAGTGTCTGTTGGCAATTGACATCCCGCCCATCAGCATAACAAGGCTCCCAGTTCTCCATGGCCTGTCCTGCCTTTCTGGATTTTACACTTTTTTCAGATGGCCCTTTTGACCGGGGGGAAGTGAGACTTCATTGTAGTGCAGATTTCCTTTGCAAGCTTGCTTGGTTGGCCAAAAAGGGCGTATGCGTTTTTTCCTGAATATATTCAGGAAAAAACGCATACGCCCTTTTTGGCCAAGTGCATCATTGTGGACGTTCTGCCTCTTTTCCTATGCTTTCAATGCAATTCCAGTCTACCTCCTGAAATCGGTTTCCTGCAATTCTACCCCGCTTTCAAGTCCTCTTGGCAGCCTTACTTCAGTATATTTTTGGACGATAGTTGTCATTTATAACTCTGCAGGTTTGTGAATTACAGTGCCCCTGAGCTCCTTTCTTCAACTCGTTTTCTTGTGAGCTGGCCGCAACACCGCAGGATGGCTTCAGGCCCTAATCTGGTTCCGGCACGGCACGCTGAGCCTTTGGTTATTTCCTCTTCCTGGTGGGAAATGAGAGTTAAATTTGCCCGTCCAGACACCTCCAGCTAGTCTCTCATTGGTTCTCGCTATTCCTGTTCATCTTCCGCAGAAATTGCAAACTGGGCCAAACAGGAGGTTAAAGGGACTGACTCTCCAAGTCGGGAGAGTGTTAGTAAAGCGTCTGGAATGTTGCACCCGAGTACCAGGGTACGAAAACTGAGACATATTTGAACACGTCTCCCGATCACATGGTTGATCATACTCTAGGTTCCACATGCATGTTTTAGCTGAAGGAAGAATACCTTAAACCTGGGTAGTTGAAACCCGTGGAATGGGTACCATGCAATATGACTTCAAAGGGTCTTCATTTGCTCACCGAACCTCTCCAATCCTATCACTGCTGCGTTTATGTCCCTGTACACATGCTTGATTCTCTTTCGGAGACATAGCAATCCATAGGTTTTAAGATACTTAAGAGTCAGGTACATTCTTAGGCGTTTAATATGGGGTGTTGAGTCCATTTCGTTGAGCAAGGAGTAGCTCTTGTCTATTCCATATTTGGCTTAAGGAACTTTATCTGTGCTCATTTCAATCTCTGGTTTTATGCAGCACCCCAACTCACCTTTCCCCTTAAACAAGCATAAGTTGGTTTTCTAAATTTGAGACCCTGTTCTGTTCTGTAATTCAGTTCCTGTGTAACCAAGTTTACATTCCGTGTATTACTGATATCTTATGATGTTTCTTTTTCTGTGTGACTTATTTCAGTTAGAATCATCGTACCTGAATCCACTCATTGTGCTGCTACGGGCCTGATGACATAGATTTCACTGCTGAGTGATACTGCATTGTACGTAAGTACCACAAGTTCTTTATCCATTTTTCACTTTCTGTGATATTGAACTTGTACGGTAAACGAGGTTCTTGTAAACAGAGGCGTCCCAAACATTGGGGTGGCTGTATCTTTTTGATTTTAATTTCCCTAAGCTATAGGACCATAAGTGGAAGTGCCCTAGGCTCTGTTGCTTTGTTTTTTAGATGTTTCAGGAAACACCATATACTTCTCATAAGTGTCTGTTGGCAATTTACATCCCGCCCATCAGCATAACAAGGCTCCCAGTTCTCCATGGCCTGTCCTGCCTTTCTGGATTTTACACTTTTTTCAGATGGCCCTTTTGACCGGGGGGGAAGTGAGACTTCATTGTAGTGCAGATTTCCTTTGCAAGCTTGCTTGGTTGGCCAAAAAGGGCGTATGCGTTTTTTCCTGAATATATTCAGGAAAAAACGCATACGCCCTTTTTGGCCAAGTGCATCATTGTGGACGTTCTGCCTCTTTTCCTATGCTTTCAATGCAATTCCAGTCTACCTCCTGAAATCGGTTTCCTGCAATTCTGCCCCGCTTTCAAGTCCTCTTGGCAGCCTTACTTCAGTATATTTTTGGACGATAGTTGTCATTTATAACTCTGCAGGTTTGTGAATTACAGTGCCCCTGAGCTCCTTTCTTCAACTCGTTTTCTTGTGAGCTGGCCGCAACACCGCAGGATGGCTTCAGGCCCTAATCTGGTTCCGGCACGGCACGCTGAGCCTTTGGTTATTTCCTCTTCCTGGTGGGAAATGAGAGTTAAATTTGCCCGTCCAGACACCTCCAGCTAGTCTCTCATTGGTTCTCACTATTCCTGTTCATCTTCCGCAGAAATTGCAAACTGGGCCAAACAGGAGGTTAAAGGGACTGACTCTCCAAGTCGGGAGAGTGTTAGTAAAGCGTCTGGAATGTTGCACCCGAGTACCAGGGTACGAAAACTGAGACATATTTGAACACGTCTCCCGATCACATGGTTGATCATACTCTAGGTTCCACATGCATGTTTTAGCTGAAGGAAGAATACCTTAAACCTGGGTAGTTGAAACCCGTGGAATGGGTACCATGCAATATGACTTCAAAGGGTCTTCATTTGCTCACCGAACCTCTCCAATCCTATCACTGCTGCGTTTATGTCCCTGTACACATGCTTGATTCTCTTTCGGAGACATAGCAATCCATAGGTTTTAAGATACTTAAGAGTCAGGTACATTCTTAGGCGTTTAATATGCGGTGTTGAGTCCATTTCGTTGAGCAAGGAGTAGCTCTTGTCTATTCCATATTTGGCTTAAGGAACTTTATCTGTGCTCATTTCAATCTCTGGTTTTATGCAGCACCCCAACTCACCTTTACCCTTAAACAAGCATAAGTTGGTTTTCTAAATTTGAGACCCTGTTCTGTTCTGTAATTCAGTTCCTGTGTAGCCAAGTTTACATTCCGTGTATTACTGATATCTTATGATGTTTCTTTTTCTGTGTGACTTATTTCAGTTAGAATCATCGTACCTGAATCCACTCATTGTGCTGCTACGGGCCTGATGACATAGATTTCACTGCTGAGTGATACTGCATTGTACGTAAGTACCACAAGTTCTTTATCCATTTTTCACTTTCTGTGATATTGAACTTGTACGGTAAACGAGGTTCTTGTAAACAGAGGCGTCCCAAACATTGGGGTGGCTGTATCTTTTTGATTTTAATTTCCCTAAGCTATAGGACCATAAGTGGAAGTGCCCTAGGCTCTGTTGCTTTGTTTTTTAGACGTTTCAGGAAACACCATACACTTCTCCCGAGTGTCTGTTGGCAATTGACATCCCGCCCATCAGCATAACAAGGCTCCCAGTTCTCCATGGCCTGTCCTGCCTTTCTGGATTTTACACTTTTTTCAGATGGCCCTTTTGACCGGGGGGAAGTGAGACTTCATTGTAGTGCAGATTTCCTTTGCAAGCTTGCTTGGTTGGCCAAAAAGGGCGTATGCGTTTTTTCCTGAATATATTCAGGAAAAAACGCATACGCCCTTTTTGGCCAAGTGCATCATTGTGGACGTTCTGCCTCTTTTCCTATGCTTTCAATGCAATTCCAGTCTACCTCCTGAAATCGGTTTCCTGCAATTCTGCCCCGCTTTCAAGTCCTCTTGGCAGCCTTACTTCAGTATATTTTTGGACGATAGTTGTCATTTATAACTCTGCAGGTTTGTGAATTACAGTGCCCCTGAGCTCCTTTCTTCAACTCGCTTTCTTGTGAGCTGGCCGCAACACCGCAGGATGGCTTCAGGCCCTAATCTGGTTCCGGCACGGCACGCTGAGCCTTTGGTTATTTCCTCTTCCTGGTGGGAAATGAGAGTTAAATTTGCCCGTCCAGACACCTCCAGCTAGTCTCTCATTGGTTCTCGCTATTCCTGTTCATCTTCCGCAGAAATTGCAAACTGGGCCAAACAGGAGGTTAAAGGCACTGACTCTCCAAGTCGGGAGAGTGTTAGTAAAGCGTCTGGAATGTTGCACCCGAGTACCAGGGTACGAAAACTGAGACATATTTGAACACGTCTCCCGATCACATGGTTGATCATACTCTAGGTTCCACATGCATGTTTTAGCTGAAGGAAGAATACCTTAAACCTGGGTAGTTGAAACCCGTGGAATGGGTACCATGCAATATGACTTCAAAGGGTCTTCATTTGCTCACCGAACCTCTCCAATCCTATCACTGCTGCGTTTATGTCCCTGTACACATGCTTGATTCTCTTTCGGAGACATAGCAATCCATAGGTTTTAAGATACTTAAGAGTCAGGTACATTCTTAGGCGTTTAATATGCGGTGTTGAGTCCATTTCGTTGAGCAAGGAGTAGCTCTTGTCTATTCCATATTTGGCTTAAGGAACTTTATCTGTGCTCATTTCAATCTCTGGTTTTATGCAGCACCCCAACTCACCTTTACCCTTAAACAAGCATAAGTTGGTTTTCTAAATTTGAGACCCTGTTCTGTTCTGTAATTCAGTTCCTGTGTAGCCAAGTTTACATTCCGTGTATTACTGATATCTTATGATGTTTCTTTTTCTGTGTGACTTATTTCAGTTAGAATCATCGTACCTGAATCCACTCATTGTGCTGCTACGGGCCTGATGACATAGATTTCACTGCTGAGTGATACTGCATTGTACGTAAGTACCACAAGTTCTTTATCCATTTTTCACTTTCTGTGATATTGAACTTGTACGGTAAACGAGGTTCTTGTAAACAGAGGCGTCCCAAACATTGGGGTGGCTGTATCTTTTTGATTTTAATTTCCCTAAGCTATAGGACCATAAGTGGAAGTGCCCTAGGCTCTGTTGCTTTGTTTTTTAGACGTTTCAGGAAACACCATACACTTCTCCCGAGTGTCTGTTGGCAATTGACATCCCGCCCATCAGCATAACAAGGCTCCCAGTTCTCCATGGCCTGTCCTGCCTTTCTGGATTTTACACTTTTTTCAGATGGCCCTTTTGACCGGGGGGAAGTGAGACTTCATTGTAGTGCAGATTTCCTTTGCAAGCTTGCTTGGTTGGCCAAAAAGGGCGTATGCGTTTTTTCCTGAATATATTCAGGAAAAAACGCATACGCCCTTTTTGGCCAAGTGCATCATTGTGGACGTTCTGCCTCTTTTCCTATGCTTTCAATGCAATTCCAGTCTACCTCCTGAAATCGGTTTCCTGCAATTCTGCCCCGCTTTCAAGTCCTCTTGGCAGCCTTACTTCAGTATATTTTTGGACGATAGTTGTCATTTATAACTCTGCAGGTTTGTGAATTACAGTGCCCCTGAGCTCCTTTCTTCAACTCGCTTTCTTGTGAGCTGGCCGCAACACCGCAGGATGGCTTCAGGCCCTAATCTGGTTCCGGCACGGCACGCTGAGCCTTTGGTTATTTCCTCTTCCTGGTGGGAAATGAGAGTTAAATTTGCCCGTCCAGACACCTCCAGCTAGTCTCTCATTGGTTCTCGCTATTCCTGTTCATCTTCCGCAGAAATTGCAAACTGGGCCAAACAGGAGGTTAAAGGGACTGACTCTCCAAGTCGGGAGAGTGTTAGTAAAGCGTCTGGAATGTTGCACCCGAGTACCAGGGTACGAAAACTGAGACATATTTGAACACGTCTCCCGATCACATGGTTGATCATACTCTAGGTTCCACATGCATGTTTTAGCTGAAGGAGGAATACCTTAAACCTGGGTAGTTGAAACCCGTGGAATGGGTACCATGCAATATGACTTCAAAGGGTCTTCATTTGCTCACCGAACCTCTCCAATCCTATCACTGCTTTGTTTATGTCCCTGTACACATGCTTGATTCTCTTTCGGAGACATAGCAATCCATAGGTTTTAAGATACTTAAGAGTCAGGTACATTCTTAGGCGTTTAATATGCGGTGTTGAGTCCATTTCGTTGAGCAAGGAGTAGCTCTTGTCTATTCCATATTTGGCTTAAGGAACTTTATCTGTGCTCATTTCAATCTCTGGTTTTATGCAGCACCCCAACTCACCTTTACCCTTAAACAAGCATAAGTTGGTTTTCTAAATTTGAGACCCTGTTCTGTTCTGTAATTCAGTTCCTGTGTAGCCAAGTTTACATTCCGTGTATTACTGATATCTTATGATGTTTCTTTTTCTGTGTGACTTATTTCAGTTAGAATCATCGTACCTGAATCCACTCATTGTGCTGCTACGGGCCTGATGACATAGATTTCACTGCTGAGTGATACTGCATTGTACGTAAGTACCACAAGTTCTTTATCCATTTTTCACTTTCTGTGATATTGAACTTGTACGGTAAACGAGGTTCTTGTAAACAGAGGCGTCCCAAACATTGGGGTGGCTGTATCTTTTTGATTTTAATTTCCCTAAGCTATAGGACCATAAGTGGAAGTGCCCTAGGCTCTGTTGCTTTGTTTTTTAGATGTTTCAGGAAACACCATACACTTCTCCCGAGTGTCTGTTGGCAATTTACATCCCGCCCATCATCATAACAAGGCTCCCAGTTCTCCATGGCCTGTCCTGCCTTTCTGCATTTTACACTTTTTTCAGATGGCCCTTTTGACCGGGAGGAAGTGAGACTTCATTGTAGTGCAGATTTCCTTTGCAAGTTTGCTTGGTTGGCCAAAAAGGGCGTATGCGTTTCTTCCTGAATATATTCAGGAAAAAACGCATACGTCCTTTTTGGCCAAGTGCATCATTGTGGACGTTCTGCCTCTTTTCCTATGCTTTCAATGCAATTCCAGTCTACCTCCTGAAATCGGTTTCCTGCAATTCTGCCCCTCTTTCAAGTCCTCTTGGCAGCCTTACTTCAGTATATTTTTGGACGATAGCTGTCATTTATAACTCTGCAGGTTTGTGAATTACAGTGCCCCTGAGCCCCTTTCTTCATCTCGCTTTCTTGTGACCTGGCCTCAACACCGCAGGATGGCTTCAGGCCCTAATCTTGTTCCGGCATGGCACGCTGAGCCTTTGGTTATTTCCTCTTCCTGGTGGGAAATGAGAGTTAAATTTGCCCGTCCAGACACCTCCAGCTAGTCTCTCATTGGTTCTCGCTATTCCTGTTCATCTTCCGCAGAAATTGCAAACTGGGCCAAACAGGAGGTTAAAGGGACTGACTCTCCAAGTCGGGAGAGTGTTAGTAAAGCGTCTGGAATGTTGCACCCGAGTACCAGGGTACGAAAACTGAGACATATTTGAACACGTCTCCCGATCACATGGTTGATCATACTCTAGGTTCCACATGCATGTTTTAGCTGAAGGAAGAATACCTTAAACCTGGGTAGTTGAAACCCGTGGAATGGGTACCATGCAATATGACTTCAAAGGGTCTTCATTTGCTCACCGAACCTCTCCAATCCTATCACTGCTGCGTTTATGTCCCTGTACACATGCTTGATTCTCTTTCGGAGACATAGCAATCCATAGGTTTTAAGATACTTAAGAGTCAGGTACATTCTTAGGCGTTTAATATGCGGTGTTGAGTCCATTTCGTTGAGCAAGGAGTAGCTCTTGTCTATTCCATATTTGGCTTAAGGAACTTTATCTGTGCTCATTTCAATCTCTGGTTTTATGCAGCACCCCAACTCACCTTTACCCTTAAACAAGCATAAGTTGGTTTTCTAAATTTGAGACCCTGTTCTGTTCTGTAATTCAGTTCCTGTGTAGCCAAGTTTACATTCCGTGTATTACTGATATCTTATGATGTTTCTTTTTCTGTGTGACTTATTTCAGTTAGAATCATCGTACCTGAATCCACTCATTGTGCTGCTACGGGCCTGATGACATAGATTTCACTGCTGAGTGATACTGCATTGTACGTAAGTACCACAAGTTCTTTATCCATTTTTCACTTTCTCTGATATTGAACTTGTACGGTAAACGAGGTTCTTGTAAACAGAGGCGTCCCAAACTTTGGGGTGGCTGTGTCGTTTTGATTTTAATTTCCCTAAGCTATAGGGTCATAAGTGGAAGTGCCCTAGGCTCTGTTGCTTTGTTTTTCAGATGTTTCAGGAAACACCATACACTTCTCCCGAGTGTCTGTTGGCAATTTACATCCCGCCCATCAGCATAACAAGGCTCCCAGTTCTCCATGGCCTGTCCTGCCTTTCTGGATTTTACACTTTTTTCAGATGGCCCTTTTGACTGGGGGGAAGTGAGACTTCATTGTAGTGCAGATTTCCTTTGCAAGTTTGCTTGGTTGGCCAAAAAGGGCGTATGCGTTTTTTCCTGAATATATTCAGGAAAAAACGCATACGTCCTTTTTGGCCAAGTGCATCATTGTGAACGTTCTGCCTCTTTTCCTATGCTTTCAATGCAATTCCAGTGTACCTCCTGAAATCGGTTTCCTGCAATTCTGCCCCGCTTTCAAGTCCTCTTGGCAGCCTTACTTCAGTATATTTTTGGACGATAATTGTCATTTATAACTCTGCATGTTTGTGAATTACAGTGCCCCTGAGCTCCTTTCTTCAACTCGCTTTCTTGTGAGCTGGCCGCAACACCGCAGGATGGCTTCAGGCCCTAATCTGGTTCCGGCACGGCACGCCGAGCCTTTGGTTAATTCCTCTTCCTGGTGGGAAATGAGAGTTAAATTTGCCAGTCCAGAGACCTCCAGCTAGTCTCTCATTGGTTCTCGCTATTCCTGTTCATCTTCCGCAGAAATTGCAAACTGGGCCAAACAGGAGGTTAAAGGGACTGACTCTCCATGTCGGGAGAGTGTTAGTAAAGCGTCTGGAATGTTGCACCCGTGTACCAGGGTACGAAAACTGAGACATATTTGAACAGGTCTCCCGATCACACGGTTGATCATACTCTGGGTTCCACATGCATGTTTTAGCTGAAGGAAGAATACCTTAAACGTGGGTAGTTGAAACCCGTGGAATGGGTACCATGCAATATGACTTCAAAGGGTCTTCATTTGCTCACCGAACCTCTCCAATCCTATCACTGCTGCGTTTATGCCCCTGTACACACGCTTGATTCTCTTTTGGAGACATAGCAATCCATAGGTTTTAAGATACTTACTAGTAAGGTACATTCTTAGGCGTTTAATATGGGGTGTTGAGTCCATTTCGTTGAGCAAGGAGTAGCTCTTTTCTATTCCATATTTGGCTTAAGGAACTTTATCTGTGCTCATTTCAATCTCTGGTTTTATGCAGCACCCCAACTCACCTTTCCCCTTAAGCAAGCATAAGTTGGTTTTCTAAATTTGAGACCCTGTTGTGTTTTGGAATTCAGTTCCTGTGTAGCCAAGTTTACATTCCGTGTATTACTGATATCTTATGATGTTTCTTTTTCTGTGTGACTTATTTCAGTTAGAATCATCATACCTGAATCCACTCATTATGCTGCTACGGGCCTGATGACATAGATTTCATTGCTGAGTGATACTGCATTGTACGTAAGTACCACAAGTTCTTTATCCATTTTTCACTTTCTGTGATATTGAACTTGTACGGTAAACGAGGTTCTTGTAAACAGAGGCGTCCCAAACTTTGGGGTAGCTGTGTCTTTTTGATTTTAATTTCCCTAAGCTATAGGACCATAAGTGAAAGTGCCCTAGGCTCTGTTGCTTTGTTTCTTAGATGTTTCAGGAAACACCATACACTTCTCCCAAGTGTCTGTTGGCAATTTACATCCCGCCCATCAGCATAACAAGGCTCCCAGTTCTCCATGGCCTGTCCTGCCTTTCTGGATTTTACACCTTTTTCAGATGGCCCTTTTGACCGGGGGGAAGTGAGACTTCATTGTAGTGCAGATTTCCTTTGCAAGTTTGCTTGGTTGGCCAAAAAGGGCGTATGCGTTTTTTCCTGAATATATTCAGGAAAAAACGCATACGCCCTTTTTGGCCAAGTGCATCATTGTGGACGTTCTGCCTCTTTTCCTATGCTTTCAATGCAATTCCAGTCTACCTCCTGAAATCGGTTTCCTGTAATTCTGCCCCGCTTTCAAGTCCTCTTGGCAGCCTTACTTCAGTATATTTTTGGACGATAGCTGTCATTTATAACTCTGCAGGTTTGTGAATTACAGTGCCCCTGAGCTCCTTTCTTCAACTTGCTTTCTTGTGAGCTGGCCGCAACACCGCAGGATGGCTTCAGGCCCTATTCTGGTTCCGGCACGGCACGCTGAGCCTTTGGTTATTTCCTCTTCCTGGTGGGAAATGAGAGTTAAATTTGCCCGTCCAGACACCTCCAGCTAGTCTCTCATTGGTTCTCGCTATTCCTGTTCATCTTCCGCAGAAATTGCAAACTGGGCCAAACAGGAGGTTAAAGGCGCTGACTCTCCAAGTGGGGAGAGTGTTAGTAAAGCGTCTGGAATGTTGCACCCGAGTACCAGGGGAGGAAAACTGAGACATATTTGAACACGTCTCCCGTTCACACGATTGATCATACTCTGGGTTCCACATGCATGTTTTAGCTGAAGGAAGAATACCTTAAACCTGGGTAGTTGAAACCCGTGGAATGGGTACCATGCAATATGACTTCAAAGGGTCTTCATTTGCTCACCGAACCTCTCCAATCCTATCACTGCTGCGTTTATGTCCCTGTACACACGCTTGATTCTCTTTCGGAGACATAGCAATCCATAGGTTTTAAGATACTTAAGAGTCAGGTACATTCTTAGGCGTTTAATATGCGGTGTTGAGTCCATTTCGTTGAGCAAGGAGTAGCTCTTGTCTATTCCATATTTGGCTTAAGGAACTTTATCTGTGCTCATTTCAATCTCTGGTTTTATGCAGCACCCCAACTCACCTTTATCCTTAAACAAGCATAAGTTGGTTTTCTAAATTTGAGACCCTGTTCTGTTCTGTAATTCAGTTCCTGTAGAGCCAACTTTACATTCCGTGTATTACTGATATCTTATGATGTTTCTTTTTCTGTGTGACTTATTTCAGTTAGAATCATCGTACCTGAATCCACTCATTGTGCTGCTACGGGCCTGATGACATAGATTTCACTGCTGAGTGATACTGCATTGTACGTAAGTACCACAAGTTCTTTATCCATTTTTCACTTTCTGTGATATTGAACTTGTACGGTAAACGAGGTTCTTGTAAACAGAGGCGTCCCAATCATTGGGGTGGCTGTATCTTTTTGATTTTAATTTCTCTAAGCTATAGGACCATAAGTGGAAGTGCCCTAGGCTCTGTTGCTTTGTTTTTTTAGACGTTTCAGGAAACACCATACACTTCTCCCGAGTGTCTGTTGGCAATTTACATCCCGCCCATCAGCATAACAAGGCTCCCAGTTCTCCGTGGCCTGTCCTGCCTTTCTGGATTTTACACTTTTTTCAGATGGCCCTTTTGACCGGGGGGAAGTGAGACTTCATTGTAGTGCAGATTTCCTTTGCAAGCTTGCTTGGTTGGCCAAAAAGGGCGTATGCGTTTTTTCCTGAATATATTCAGGAAAAAACACATACGCCCTTTTTGGCCAAGTGCATCATTGTGGACGTTCTGCCTCTTTTCCTATGCTTTCAATGCAATTCCAGTCTACCTCCTGAAATCGGTTTCCTGCAATTCTGCCCCGCTTTCAAGTCCTCTTGGCAGCCTTACTTCAGTATATTTTTGGACGATAGTTGTCATTTATAACTCTGCAGGTTTGTGAATTACAGTGCCCCTGAGCTCCTTTCTTCAACTCGTTTTCTTGTGAGCTGGCCGCAACACCGCAGGATGGCTTCAGGCCCTAATCTGGTTCCGGCACGGCACGCTGAGCCTTTGGTTATTTCCTCTTCCTGGTGGGAAATGAGAGTTAAATTTGCCCGTCCAGACACCTCCAGCTAGTCTCTCATTGGTTCTCGCTATTCCTGTTCATCTTCCGCAGAAATTGCAAACTGGGCCAAACAGGAGGTTAAAGGGACTGACTCTCCAAGTCGGGAGAGTGTTAGTAAAGCGTCTGGAATGTTGCACCCGAGTACCAGGGTACGAAAACTGAGACATATTTGAACACGTCTCCCGATCACATGGTTGATCATACTCTGGGTTCCACATGCATGTTTTAGCTGAAGGAGGAATACCTTAAACCTGGGTAGTTGAAACCCGTGGAATGGGTACCATGCAATATGACTTCAAGGGGTCTTCATTTGCTCACCGAACCTCTCCAATCCTATCACTGCTGCATTTATGTCCCTGTACACATGCTTGATTCTCTTTCGGAGACATAGCAATCCATAGGTTTTAAGATACTTAAGAGTCAGGTACATTCTTAGGCGTTTAATATGCGGTGTTGAGTCCATTTCGTTGAGCAAGGAGTAGCTCTTGTCTATTCCATATTTGGCTTAAGGAACTTTATCTGTGCTCATTTCAATCTCTGGTTTTATGCAGCACCCCAACTCACCTTTACCCTTAAACAAGCATAAGTTGGTTTTCTAAATTTGAGACCCTGTTCTGTTCTGTAATTCAGTTCCTGTGTAGCCAAGTTTACATTCCGTGTATTACTGATATCTTATGATGTTTCTTTTTCTGTGTGACTTATTTCAGTTAGAATCATCGTACCTGAATCCACTCATTGTGCTGCTACGGGCCTGATGACATAGATTTCACTGCTGAGTGATACTGCATTGTACGTAAGTACCACAAGTTCTTTATCCATTTTTCACTTTCTGTGATATTGAACTTGTACGGTAAACGAGGTTCTTGTAAACAGAGGCGTCCCAAACATTGGAGTGGCTGTATCTTTTGGATTTTAATTTCCCTAAGCTATAGGACCATAAGTGGAAGTGCCCTAGGCTCTGTTGCTTTGTTTTTTAGACGTTTCAGGAAACACCATACACTTCTCCCGAGTGTCTGTTGGCAATTTACATCCCGCCCATCAGCATAACAAGGCTCCCAGTTCTCCATGGCCTGTCCTGCCTTTCTGGATTTTACACTTTTTTCAGATGGCCCTTTTGACCGGGGGGAAGTGAGACTTCATTGTAGTGCAGATTTCCTTTGCAAGCTTGCTTGGTTGGCCAAAAAGGGCGTATGCGTTTTTTCCTGAATATATTCAGGAAAAAACGCATACGCCCTTTTTGGCCAAGTGCATCATTGTGGACGTTCTGCCTCTTTTCCTATGCTTTCAATGCAATTCCAGTCTACCTCCTGAAATCGGTTTCCTGCAATTCTGCCCCGCTTTCAAGTCCTCTTGGCAGCCTTACTTCAGTATATTTTTGGACGATAGTTGTCATTTATAACTCTGCAGGTTTGTGAATTACAGTGCCCCTGAGCTCCTTTCTTCAACTCGTTTTCTTGTGAGCTGGCCGCACACCGCAGGATGGCTTCAGGCCCTAATCTGGTTCCGGCACGGCACGCTGAGCCTTTGGTTATTTCCTCTTCCTGGTGGGAAATGAGAGTTAAATTTGCCCGTCCAGACACCTCCAGCTAGTCTCTCATTGGTTCTCGCTATTCCTGTTCATCTTCCGCAGAAATTGCAAACTGGGCCAAACAGGAGGTTAAAGGGACTGACTCTCCAAGTCGGGAGAGTGTTAGTAAAGCGTCTGGAATGTTGCACCCGAGTACCAGGGTACGAAAACTGAGACATATTTGAACACGTCTCCCGATCACATGGTTGATCATACTCTAGGTTCCACATGCATGTTTTAGCTGAAGGAAGAATACCTTAAACCTGGGTAGTTGAAACCCGTGGAATGGGTACCATGCAATATGACTTCAAAGGGTCTTCATTTGCTCACCGAACCTCTCCAATCCTATCACTGCTGCGTTTATGTCCCTGTACACACGCTTGATTCTCTTTCGGAGACATAGCAATCCATAGGTTTTAAGATACTTAAGAGTCAGGTACATTCTTAGGCGTTTAATATGCGGTGTTGAGTCCATTTCGTTGAGCAAGGAGTAGCTCTTGTCTATTCCATATTTGGCTTAAGGAACTTTATCTGTGCTCATTTCAATCTCTGGTTTTATGCAGCACCCCAACTCACCTTTACCCTTAAACAAGCATAAGTTGGTTTTCTAAATTTGAGACCCTGTTCTGTTCTGTAATTCAGTTCCTGTGTAGCCAAGTTTACATTCCGTGTATTACTGATATCTTATGATGTTTCTTTTTCTGTGTGACTTATTTCAGTTAGAATCATTGTACCTGAATCCACTCATTGTGCTGCTACGGGCCTGATGACATAGATTTCACTGCTGAGTGATACTGCATTGTACGTAAGTACCACAAGTTCTTTATCCATTTTTCACTTTCTGTGATATTGAACTTGTACGGTAAACGAGGTTCTTGTAAACAGAGGCGTCCCAAACATTGGGGTGGCTGTATCTTTTTGATTTTAATTTCCCTAAGCTATAGGACCATAAGTGGAAGTGCCCTAGGCTCTGTTGCTTTGTTTTTTAGATGTTTCAGGAAACACCATACACTTCTCCCAAGTGTCTGTTGGCAATTTACATCCCGCCCATCAGCATAACAAGGCTCCCAGTTCTCCATGGCCTGTCCTGCCTTTCTGGATTTTACACTTTTTTCAGATGGCCCTTTTGACCGGGGGGAAGTGAGACTTCATTGTAGTGCAGATTTCCTTTGCAAGCTTGCTTGGTTGGCCAAAAAGGGCGTATGCGTTTTTTCCTGAATATATTCAGGAAAAAACGCATACGCCCTTTTTGGCCAAGTGCATCATTGTGGACGTTCTGCCTCTTTTCCTATGCTTTCAATGCAATTCCAGTCTACCTCCTGAAATCGGTTTCCTGCAATTCTGCCCCGCTTTCAAGTCCTCTTGGCAGCCTTACTTCAGTATATTTTTGGACGATAGTTGTCATTTATAACTCTGCAGGTTTGTGAATTACAGTGCCCCTGAGCTCCTTTCTTCAACTCGTTTTCTTGTGAGCTGGCCGCAACACCGCAGGATGGCTTCAGGCCCTAATCTGGTTCCGGCACGGCACGCTGAGCCTTTGGTTATTTCCTCTTCCTGGTGGGAAATGAGAGTTAAATTTGCCCGTCCAGACACCTCCAGCTAGTCTCTCATTGGTTCTCGCTATTCCTGTTCATCTTCCGCAGAAATTGCAAACTGGGCCAAACAGGAGGTTAAAGGGACTGACTCTCCAAGTCGGGAGAGTGTTAGTAAAGCGTCTGGAATGTTGCACCCGAGTACCAGGGTACGAAAACTGAGACATATTTGAACACGTCTCCCGATCACATGGTTGATCATACTCTAGGTTCCACATGCATGTTTTAGCTGAAGGAAGAATACCTTAAACCTGGGTAGTTGAAACCCGTGGAATGGGTACCATGCAATATGACTTCAAAGGGTCTTCATTTGCTCACCGAACCTCTCCAATCCTATCACTGCTGCGTTTATGTCCCTGTACACACGCTTGATTCTCTTTCGGAGACATAGCAATCCATAGGTTTTAAGATACTTAAGAGTCAGGTACATTCTTAGGCGTTTAATATGCGGTGTTGAGTCCATTTCGTTGAGCAAGGAGTAGCTCTTGTCTATTCCATATTTGGCTTAAGGAACTTTATCTGTGCTCATTTCAATCTCTGGTTTTATGCAGCACCCCAACTCACCTTTACCCTTAAACAAGCATAAGTTGGTTTTCTAAATTTGAGACCCTGTTCTGTTCTGTAATTCAGTTCCTGTGTAGCCAAGTTTACATTCCGTGTATTACTGATATCTTATGATGTTTCTTTTTCTGTGTGACTTATTTCAGTTAGAATCATCGTACCTGAATCCACTCATTGTGCTGCTACGGGCCTGATGACATAGATTTCACTGCTGAGTGATACTGCATTGTACGTAAGTACCACAAGTTCTTTATCCATTTTTCACTTTCTGTGATATTGAACTTGTACGGTAAACGAGGTTCTTGTAAACAGAGGCGTCCCAAACATTGGGGTGGCTGTATCTTTTTGATTTTAATTTCCCTAAGCTATAGGACCATAAGTGGAAGTGCCCTAGGCTCTGTTGCTTTGTTTTTTAGATGTTTCAGGAAACACCATACACTTCTCCCAAGTGTCTGTTGGCAATTTACATCCCACCCATCAGCATAACAAGGCTCCCAGTTCTCCATGGCCTGTCCTGCCTTTCTGGATTTTACACTTTTTTCAGATGGCCCTTTTGACCGGGGGGAAGTGAGACTTCATTGTAGTGCAGATTTCCTTTGCAAGCTTGCTTGGTTGGCCAAAAAGGGCGTATGCGTTTTTTCCTGAATATATTCAGGAAAAAACGCATACGCCCTTTTTGGCCAAGTGCATCATTGTGGACGTTCTGCCTCTTTTCCTATGCTTTCAATGCAATTCCAGTCTACCTCCTGAAATCGGTTTCCTGCAATTCTGCCCCGCTTTCAAGTCCTCTTGGCAGCCTTACTTCAGTATATTTTTGGACGATAGTTGTCATTTATAACTCTGCAGGTTTGTGAATTACAGTGCCCCTGAGCTCCTTTCTTCAACTCGTTTTCTTGTGAGCTGGCCGCAACACCGCAGGATGGCTTCAGGCCCTAATCTGGTTCCGGCACGGCACGCTGAGCCTTTGGTTATTTCCTCTTCCTGGTGGGAAATGAGAGTTAAATTTGCCCGTCCAGACACCTCCAGCTAGTCTCTCATTGGTTCTCGCTATTCCTGTTCATCTTCCGCAGAAATTGCAAACTGGGCCAAACAGGAGGTTAAAGGGACTGACTCTCCAAGTCGGGAGAGTGTTAGTAAAGCGTCTGGAATGTTGCACCCGAGTACCAGGGTACGAAAACTGAGACATATTTGAACACGTCTCCCGATCACATGGTTGATCATACTCTAGGTTCCACATGCATGTTTTAGCTGAAGGAAGAATACCTTAAACCTGGGTAGTTGAAACCCGTGGAATGGGTACCATGCAATATGACTTCAAAGGGTCTTCATTTGCTCACCGAACCTCTCCAATCCTATCACTGCTGCGTTTATGTCCCTGTACACACGCTTGATTCTCTTTCGGAGACATAGCAATCCATAGGTTTTAAGATACTTAAGAGTCAGGTACATTCTTAGGCGTTTAATATGCGGTGTTGAGTCCATTTCGTTGAGCAAGGAGTAGCTCTTGTCTATTCCATATTTGGCTTAAGGAACTTTATCTGTGCTCATTTCAATCTCTGGTTTTATGCAGCACCCCAACTCACCTTTACCCTTAAACAAGCATAAGTTGGTTTTCTAAATTTGAGACCCTGTTCTGTTCTGTAATTCAGTTCCTGTGTAGCCAAGTTTACATTCCGTGTATTACTGATATCTTATGATGTTTCTTTTTCTGTGTGACTTATTTCAGTTAGAATCATCGTACCTGAATCCACTCATTGTGCTGCTACGGGCCTGATGACATAGATTTCACTGCTGAGTGATACTGCATTGTACGTAAGTACCACAAGTTCTTTATCCATTTTTCACTTTCTGTGATATTGAACTTGTACGGTAAACGAGGTTCTTGTAAACAGAGGCGTCCCAAACATTGGGGTGGCTGTATCTTTTTGATTTTGATTTCCCTAAGCTATAGGACCATAAGTGGAAGTGCCCTAGGCTCTGTTGCTTTGTTTTTTAGATGTTTCAGGAAACACCATACACTTCTCCCAAGTGTCTGTTGGCAATTTACATCCCGCCCATCAGCATAACAAGGCTCCCAGTTCTCCATGGCCTGTCCTGCCTTTCTGGATTTTACACTTTTTTCAGATGGCCCTTTTGACCGGGGGGAAGTGAGACTTCATTGTAGTGCAGATTTCCTTTGCAAGCTTGCTTGGTTGGCCAAAAAGGGCGTATGCGTTTTTTCCTGAATATATTCAGGAAAAAACGCATACGCCCTTTTTGGCCAAGTGCATCATTGTGGACGTTCTGCCTCTTTTCCTATGCTTTCAATGCAATTCCAGTCTACCTCCTGAAATCGGTTTCCTGCAATTCTGCCCCGCTTTCAAGTCCTCTTGGCAGCCTTACTTCAGTATATTTTTGGACGATAGTTGTCATTTATAACTCTGCAGGTTTGTGAATTACAGTGCCCCTGAGCTCCTTTCTTCAACTCGTTTTCTTGTGAGCTGGCCGCAACACCGCAGGATGGCTTCAGGCCCTAATCTGGTTCCGGCACGGCACGCTGAGCCTTTGGTTATTTCCTCTTCCTGGTGGGAAATGAGAGTTAAATTTGCCCGTCCAGACACCTCCAGCTAGTCTCTCATTGGTTCTCGCTATTCCTGTTCATCTTCCGCAGAAATTGCAAACTGGGCCAAACAGGAGGTTAAAGGGACTGACTCTCCAAGTCGGGAGAGTGTTAGTAAAGCGTCTGGAATGCTGCACCCGAGTACCAGGGTACGAAAACTGAGACATATTTGAACACGTCTCCCGATCACATGGTTGATCATACTCTAGGTTCCACATGCATGTTTTAGCTGAAGGAAGAATACCTTAAACCTGGGTAGTTGAAACCCGTGGAATGGGTACCATGCAATATGACTTCAAAGGGTCTTCATTTGCTCACCGAACCTCTCCAATCCTATCACTGCTGCGTTTATGTCCCTGTACACATGCTTGATTCTCTTTCGGAGACATAGCAATCCATAGGTTTTAAGATACTTAAGAGTCAGGTACATTCTTAGGCGTTTAATATGCGGTGTTGAGTCCATTTCGTTGAGCAAGGAGTAGCTCTTGTCTATTCCATATTTGGCTTAAGGAACTTTATCTGTGCTCATTTCAATCTCTGGTTTTATGCAGCACCCCAACTCACCTTTACCCTTAAACAAGCATAAGTTGGTTTTCTAAATTTGAGACCCTGTTCTGTTCTGTAATTCAGTTCCTGTGTAGCCAAGTTTACATTCCGTGTATTACTGATATCTTATGATGTTTCTTTTTCTGTGTGACTTATTTCAGTTAGAATCATCGTACCTGAATCCACTCATTGTGCTGCTACGGGCCTGATGACATAGATTTCACTGTTGAGTGATACTGCATTGTACGTAAGTACCACAAGTTCTTTATCCATTTTTCACTTT
The DNA here is from genome assembly GCF_963455315.2 of Globicephala melas. Taxonomy (NCBI): domain Eukaryota; kingdom Metazoa; phylum Chordata; class Mammalia; order Artiodactyla; family Delphinidae; genus Globicephala; species Globicephala melas. Next base: position 44,567 of record NW_027207903.1, read on the forward strand.
CTGTGATATTGAACTTGTACGGTAAACGAGGTTCTTGTAAACAGAGGCGTCCCAAACATTGGGGTGGCTGTATCTTTTTGATTTTAATTTCCCTAAGCTATAGGACCATAAGTGGAAGTGCCCTAGGCTCTGTTGCTTTGTTTTTTAGACGTTTCAGGAAACACCATACACTTCTCCCGAGTGTCTGTTGGCAATTTACATCCCGCCCATCAGCATAACAAGGCTCCCAGTTCTCCATGGCCTGTCCTGCCTTTCTGGATTTTACACTTTTTTCAGATGGCCCTTTTGACCGGGGGGAAGTGAGACTTCATTGTAGTGCAGATTTCCTTTGCAAGCTTGCTTGGTTGGCCAAAAAGGGCGTATGCGTTTTTTCCTGAATATATTCAGGAAAAAACGCATACGCCCTTTTTGGCCAAGTGCATCATTGTGGACGTTCTGCCTCTTTTCCTATGCTTTCAATGCAATTCCAGTCTACCTCCTGAAATCGGTTTCCTGCAATTCTGCCCCGCTTTCAAGTCCTCTTGGCAGCCTTACTTCAGTATATTTTTGGACGATAGTTGTCATTTATAACTCTGCAGGTTTGTGAATTACAGTGCCCCTGAGCTCCTTTCTTCAACTCGTTTTCTTGTGAGCTGGCCGCAACACCGCAGGATGGCTTCAGGCCCTAATCTGGTTCCGGCACGGCACGCTGAGCCTTTGGTTATTTCCTCTTCCTGGTGGGAAATGAGAGTTAAATTTGCCCGTCCAGACACCTCCAGCTAGTCTCTCATTGGTTCTCGCTATTCCTGTTCATCTTCCGCAGAAATTGCAAACTGGGCCAAACAGGAGGTTAAAGGGACTGACTCTCCAAGTCGGGAGAGTGTTAGTAAAGCGTCTGGAATGTTGCACCCGAGTACCAGGGTACGAAAACTGAGACATATTTGAACACGTCTCCCGATCACATGGTTGATCATACTCTAGGTTCCACATGCATGTTTTAGCTGAAGGAAGAATACCTTAAACCTGGGTAGTTGAAACCCGTGGAATGGGTACCATGCAATATGACTTCAAAGGGTCTTCATTTGCTCACCGAACCTCTCCAATCCTATCACTGCTGCGTTTATGTCCCTGTACACATGCTTGATTCTCTTTCGGAGACATAGCAATCCATAGGTTTTAAGATACTTAAGAGTCAGGTACATTCTTAGGCGTTTAATATGCGGTGTTGAGTCCATTTCGTTGAGCAAGGAGTAGCTCTTGTCTATTCCATATTTGGCTTAAGGAACTTTATCTGTGCTCATTTCAATCTCTGGTTTTATGCAGCACCCCAACTCACCTTTACCCTTAAACAAGCATAAGTTGGTTTTCTAAATTTGAGACCCTGTTCTGTTCTGTAATTCAGTTCCTGTGTAGCCAAGTTTACATTCCGTGTATTACTGATATCTTATGATGTTTCTTTTTCTGTGTGACTTATTTCAGTTAGAATCATCGTACCTGAATCCACTCATTGTGCTGCTACGGGCCTGATGACATAGATTTCACTGCTGAGTGATACTGCATTGTACGTAAGTACCACAAGTTCTTTATCCATTTTTCACTTTCTGTGATATTGAACTTGTACGGTAAACGAGGTTCTTGTAAACAGAGGCGTCCCAAACATTGGGGTGGCTGTATCTTTTTGATTTTAATTTCCCTAAGCTATAGGACCATAAGTGGAAGTGCCCTAGGCTCTGTTGCTTTGTTTTTTAGACGTTTCAGGAAACACCATACACTTCTCCCGAGTGTCTGTTGGCAATTGACATCCCGCCCATCAGCATAACAAGGCTCCCAGTTCTCCATGGCCTGTCCTGCCTTTCTGGATTTTACACTTTTTTCAGATTGCCCTTTTGACCGGGGGGAAGTGAGACTTCATTGTAGTGCAGATTTCCTTTGCAAGCTTGCTTGGTTGGCCAAAAAGGGCGTATGCGTTTTTTCCTGAATATATTCAGGAAAAAACGCATACGCCCTTTTTGGCCAAGTGCATCATTGTGGACGTTCTGCCTCTTTTCCTATGCTTTCAATGCAATTCCAGTCTACCTCCTGAAATCGGTTTCCTGCAATTCTGCCCCGCTTTCAAGTCCTCTTGGCAGCCTTACTTCAGTATATTTTTGGATGATAGTTGTCATTTATAACTCTGCAGGTTTGTGAATTACAGTGCCCCTGAGCTCCTTTCTTCAACTCGTTTTCTTGTGAGCTGGCTGCAACACCGCAGGATGGCTTCAGGCCCTAATCTGGTTCCGGCACGGCACGCTGAGCCTTTGGTTATTTCCTCTTCCTGGTGGGAAATGAGAGTTAAATTTGCCCGTCCAGACACCTCCAGCTAGTCTCTCATTGGTTCTCGCTATTCCTGTTCATCTTCCGCAGAAATTGCAAACTGGGCCAAACAGGAGGTTAAAGGGACTGACTCTCCAAGTCGGGAGAGTGTTAGTAAAGCGTCTGGAATGTTGCACCCGAGTACCAGGGTACGAAAACTGAGACATATTTGAACACGTCTCCCGATCACATGGTTGATCATACTCTAGGTTCCACATGCATGTTTTAGCTGAAGGAAGAATACCTTAAACCTGGGTAGTTGAAACCCGTGGAATGGGTACCATGCAATATGACTTCAAAGGGTCTTCATTTGCTCACCGAACCTCTCCAATCCTATCACTGCTGCGTTTATGTCCCTGTACACATGCTTGATTCTCTTTCGGAGACATAGCAATCCATAGGTTTTAAGATACTTAAGAGTCAGGTACATTCTTAGGCGTTTAATATGCGGTGTTGAGTCCATTTCGTTGAGCAAGGAGTAGCTCTTGTCTATTCCATATTTGGCTTAAGGAACTTTATCTGTGCTCATTTCAATCTCTGGTTTTATGCAGCACCCCAACTCACCTTTACCCTTAAACAAGCATAAGTTGGTTTTCTAAATTTGAGACCCTGTTCTGTTCTGTAATTCAGTTCCTGTGTAGCCAAGTTTACATTCCGTGTATTACTGATATCTTATGATGTTTCTTTTTCTGTGTGACTTATTTCAGTTAGAATCATCGTACCTGAATCCACTCATTGTGCTGCTACGGGCCTGATGACATAGATTTCACTGCTGAGTGATACTGCATTGTACGTAAGTACCACAAGTTCTTTATCCATTTTTCACTTTCTGTGATATTGAACTTGTACGGTAAACGAGGTTCTTGTAAACAGAGGCGTCCCAAACATTGGGGTGGCTGTATCTTTTTGATTTTAATTTCCCTAAGCTATAGGACCATAAGTGGAAGTGCCCTAGGCTCTGTTGCTTTGTTTTTTAGACGTTTCAGGAAACACCGTACACTTCTCCCGAGTGTCTGTTGGCAATTTACATCCCGCCCATCAGCATAACAAGGCTCCCAGTTCTCCATGGCCTGTCCTGCCTTTCTGGATTTTACACTTTTTTCAGATGGCCCTTTTGACCGGGGGGAAGTGAGACTTCATTGTAGTGCAGATTTCCTTTGCAAGCTTGCTTGGTTGGCCAAAAAGGGCGTATGCGTTTTTTCCTGAATATATTCAGGAAAAAACGCATACGCCCTTTTTGGCCAAGTGCATCATTGTGGACGTTCTGCCTCTTTTCCTATGCTTTCAATGCAATTCCAGTCTACCTCCTGAAATCGGTTTCCTGCAATTCTGCCCCGCTTTCAAGTCCTCTTGGCAGCCTTACTTCAGTATATTTTTGGATGATAGTTGTCATTTATAACTCTGCAGGTTTGTGAATTACAGTGCCCCTGAGCTCCTTTCTTCAACTCGTTTTCTTGTGAGCTGGCCGCAACACCGCAGGATGGCTTCAGGCCCTAATCTGGTTCAGGCACGGCACGCTGAGCCTTTGGTTATTTCCTCTTCCTGGTGGGAAATGAGAGTTAAATTTGCCCGTCCAGACACCTCCAGCTAGTCTCTCATTGGTTCTCGCTATTCCTGTTCATCTTCTGCAGAAATTGCAAACTGGGCCAAACAGGAGGTTAAAGGGACTGACTCTCCAAGTCGGGAGAGTGTTAGTAAAGCGTCTGGAATGTTGCACCCGAGTACCAGGGTACGAAAACTGAGACATATTTGAACACGTCTCCCGATCACATGGTTGATCATACTCTAGGTTCCACATGCATGTTTTAGCTGAAGGAAGAATACCTTAAACCTGGGTAGTTGAAACCCGTGGAATGGGTACCATGCAATATGACTTCAAAGGGTCTTCATTTGCTCACCGAACCTCTCCAATCCTATCACTGCTGCGTTTATGTCCCTGTACACATGCTTGATTCTCTTTCGGAGACATAGCAATCCATAGGTTTTAAGATACTTAAGAGTCAGGTACATTCTTAGGCGTTTAATATGCGGTGTTGAGTCCATTTCGTTGAGCAAGGAGTAGCTCTTGTCTATTCCATATTTGGCTTAAGGAACTTTATCTGTGCTCATTTCAATCTCTGGTTTTATGCAGCACCCCAACTCACCTTTACCCTTAAACAAGCATAAGTTGGTTTTCTAAATTTGAGACCCTGTTCTGTTCTGTAATTCAGTTCCTGTGTAGCCAAGTTTACATTCCGTGTATTACTGATATCTTATGATGTTTCTTTTTCTGTGTGACTTATTTCAGTTAGAATCATCGTACCTGAATCCACTCATTGTGCTGCTACGGGCCTGATGACATAGATTTCACTGCTGAGTGATACTGCATTGTACGTAAGTACCACAAGTTCTTTATCCATTTTTCACTTTCTGTGATATTGAACTTGTACGGTAAACGAGGTTCTTGTAAACAGAGGCGTCCCAAACATTGGGGTGGCTGTATCTTTTTGATTTTAATTTCCCTAAGCTATAGGACCATAAGTGGAAGTGCCCTAGGCTCTGTTGCTTTGTTTTTTAGACGTTTCAGGAAACACCATACACTTCTCCCGAGTGTCTGTTGGCAATTTACATCCCGCCCATCAGCATAACAAGGCTCCCAGTTCTCCATGGCCTGTCCTGCCTTTCTGGATTTTACACTTTTTTCAGATTGCCCTTTTGACCGGGGGGAAGTGAGACTTCATTGTAGTGCAGATTTCCTTTGCAAGCTTGCTTGGTTGGCCAAAAAGGGCGTATGCGTTTTTTCCTGAATATATTCAGGAAAAAACGCATACGCCCTTTTTGGCCAAGTGCATCATTGTGGACGTTCTGCCTCTTTTCCTATGCTTTCAATGCAATTCCAGTCTACCTCCTGAAATCGGTTTCCTGCAATTCTGCCCCGCTTTCAAGTCCTCTTGGCAGCCTTACTTCAGTATATTTTTGGACGATAGTTGTCATTTATAACTCTGCAGGTTTGTGAATTACAGTGCCCCTGAGCTCCTTTCTTCAACTCGTTTTCTTGTGAGCTGGCCGCAACACCGCAGGATGGCTTCAGGCCCTAATCTGGTTCCGGCACGGCACGCTGAGCCTTTGGTTATTTCCTCTTCCTGGTGGGAAATGAGAGTTAAATTTGCCCGTCCAGACACCTCCAGCTAGTCTCTCATTGGTTCTCGCTATTCCTGTTCATCTTCCGCAGAAATTGCAAACTGGGCCAAACAGGAGGTTAAAGGGACTGACTCTCCAAGTCGGGAGAGTGTTAGTAAAGCGTCTGGAATGTTGCACCCGAGTACCAGGGTACGAAAACTGAGACATATTTGAACACGTCTCCCGATCACATGGTTGATCATACTCTAGGTTCCACATGCATGTTTTAGCTGAAGGAAGAATACCTTAAACCTGGGTAGTTGAAACCCGTGGAATGGGTACCATGCAATATGACTTCAAAGGGTCTTCATTTGCTCACCGAACCTCTCCAATCCTATCACTGCTGCGTTTATGTCCCTGTACACATGCTTGATTCTCTTTCGGAGACATAGCAATCCATAGGTTTTAAGATACTTAAGAGTCAGGTACATTCTTAGGCGTTTAATATGCGGTGTTGAGTCCATTTCGTTGAGCAAGGAGTAGCTCTTGTCTATTCCATATTTGGCTTAAGGAACTTTATCTGTGCTCATTTCAATCTCTGGTTTTATGCAGCACCCCAACTCACCTTTACCCTTAAACAAGCATAAGTTGGTTTTCTAAATTTGAGACCCTGTTCTGTTCTGTAATTCAGTTCCTGTGTAGCCAAGTTTACATTCCGTGTATTACTGATATCTTATGATGTTTCTTTTTCTGTGTGACTTATTTCAGTTAGAATCATCGTACCTGAATCCACTCATTGTGCTGCTACGGGCCTGATGACATAGATTTCACTGCTGAGTGATACTGCATTGTACGTAAGTACCACAAGTTCTTTATCCATTTTTCACTTTCTGTGATATTGAACTTGTACGGTAAACGAGGTTCTTGTAAACAGAGGCGTCCCAAACATTGGGGTGGCTGTATCTTTTTGATTTTAATTTCCCTAAGCTATAGGACCATAAGTGGAAGTGCCCTAGGCTCTGTTGCTTTGTTTTTTAGACGTTTCAGGAAACACCATACACTTCTCCCGAGTGTCTGTTGGCAATTGACATCCCGCCCATCAGCATAACAAGGCTCCCAGTTCTCCATGGCCTGTCCTGCCTTTCTGGATTTTACACTTTTTTCAGATGGCCCTTTTGACCGGGGGGAAGTGAGACTTCATTGTAGTGCAGATTTCCTTTGCAAGCTTGCTTGGTTGGCCAAAAAGGGCGTATGCGTTTTTTCCTGAATATATTCAGGAAAAAACGCATACGCCCTTTTTGGCCAAGTGCATCATTGTGGACGTTCTGCCTCTTTTCCTATGCTTTCAATGCAATTCCAGTCTACCTCCTGAAATCGGTTTCCTGCAATTCTGCCCCGCTTTCAAGTCCTCTTGGCAGCCTTACTTCAGTATATTTTTGGACGATAGTTGTCATTTATAACTCTGCAGGTTTGTGAATTACAGTGCCCCTGAGCTCCTTTCTTCAACTCGCTTTCTTGTGAGCTGGCCGCAACACCGCAGGATGGCTTCAGGCCCTAATCTGGTTCCGGCACGGCACGCTGAGCCTTTGGTTATTTCCTCTTCCTGGTGGGAAATGAGAGTTAAATTTGCCCGTCCAGACACCTCCAGCTAGTCTCTCATTGGTTCTCGCTATTCCTGTTCATCTTCCGCAGAAATTGCAAACTGGGCCAAACAGGAGGTTAAAGGCACTGACTCTCCAAGTCGGGAGAGTGTTAGTAAAGCGTCTGGAATGTTGCACCCGAGTACCAGGGTACGAAAACTGAGACATATTTGAACACGTCTCCCGATCACATGGTTGATCATACTCTAGGTTCCACATGCATGTTTTAGCTGAAGGAAGAATACCTTAAACCTGGGTAGTTGAAACCCGTGGAATGGGTACCATGCAATATGACTTCAAAGGGTCTTCATTTGCTCACCGAACCTCTCCAATCCTATCACTGCTGCGTTTATGTCCCTGTACACATGCTTGATTCTCTTTCAGAGACATAGCAATCCATAGGTTTTAAGATACTTAAGAGTCAGGTACATTCTTAGGCGTTTAATATGCGGTGTTGAGTCCATTTCGTTGAGCAAGGAGTAGCTCTTGTCTATTCCATATTTGGCTTAAGGAACTTTATCTGTGCTCATTTCAATCTCTGGTTTTATGCAGCACCCCAACTCACCTTTACCCTTAAACAAGCATAAGTTGGTTTTCTAAATTTGAGACCCTGTTCTGTTCTGTAATTCAGTTCCTGTGTAGCCAAGTTTACATTCCGTGTATTACTGATATCTTATGATGTTTCTTTTTCTGTGTGACTTATTTCAGTTAGAATCATCGTACCTGAATCCACTCATTGTGCTGCTACGGGCCTGATGACATAGATTTCACTGCTGAGTGATACTGCATTGTACGTAAGTACCACAAGTTCTTTATCCATTTTTCACTTTCTGTGATATTGAACTTGTACGGTAAACGAGGTTCTTGTAAACAGAGGCGTCCCAAACATTGGGGTGGCTGTATCTTTTTGATTTTAATTTCCCTAAGCTATAGGACCATAAGTGGAAGTGCCCTAGGCTCTGTTGCTTTGTTTTTTAGACGTTTCAGGAAACACCATACACTTCTCCCGAGTGTCTGTTGGCAATTGACATCCCGCCCATCAGCATAACAAGGCTCCCAGTTCTCCATGGCCTGTCCTGCCTTTCTGGATTTTACACTTTTTTCAGATGGCCCTTTTGACCGGGGGGAAGTGAGACTTCATTGTAGTGCAGATTTCCTTTGCAAGCTTGCTTGGTTGGCCAAAAAGGGCGTATGCGTTTTTTCCTGAATATATTCAGGAAAAAACGCATACGCCCTTTTTGGCCAAGTGCATCATTGTGGACGTTCTGCCTCTTTTCCTATGCTTTCAATGCAATTCCAGTCTACCTCCTGAAATCGGTTTCCTGCAATTCTGCCCCGCTTTCAAGTCCTCTTGGCAGCCTTACTTCAGTATATTTTTGGACGATAGTTGTCATTTATAACTCTGCAGGTTTGTGAATTACAGTGCCCCTGAGCTCCTTTCTTCAACTCGCTTTCTTGTGAGCTGGCCGCAACACCGCAGGATGGCTTCAGGCCCTAATCTGGTTCCGGCACGGCACGCTGAGCCTTTGGTTATTTCCTCTTCCTGGTGGGAAATGAGAGTTAAATTTGCCCGTCCAGACACCTCCAGCTAGTCTCTCATTGGTTCTCGCTATTCCTGTTCATCTTCCGCAGAAATTGCAAACTGGGCCAAACAGGAGGTTAAAGGCACTGACTCTCCAAGTCGGGAGAGTGTTAGTAAAGCGTCTGGAATGTTGCACCCGAGTACCAGGGTACGAAAACTGAGACATATTTGAACACGTCTCCCGATCACATGGTTGATCATACTCTAGGTTCCACATGCATGTTTTAGCTGAAGGAAGAATACCTTAAACCTGGGTAGTTGAAACCCGTGGAATGGGTACCATGCAATATGACTTCAAAGGGTCTTCATTTGCTCACCGAACCTCTCCAATCCTATCACTGCTGCGTTTATGTCCCTGTACACATGCTTGATTCTCTTTCGGAGACATAGCAATCCATAGGTTTTAAGATACTTAAGAGTCAGGTACATTCTTAGGCGTTTAATATGCGGTGTTGAGTCCATTTCGTTGAGCAAGGAGTAGCTCTTGTCTATTCCATATTTGGCTTAAGGAACTTTATCTGTGCTCATTTCAATCTCTGGTTTTATGCAGCACCCCAACTCACCTTTACCCTTAAACAAGCATAAGTTGGTTTTCTAAATTTGAGACCCTGTTCTGTTCTGTAATTCAGTTCCTGTGTAGCCAAGTTTACATTCCGTGTATTACTGATATCTTATGATGTTTCTTTTTCTGTGTGACTTATTTCAGTTAGAATCATCGTACCTGAATCCACTCATTGTGCTGCTACGGGCCTGATGACATAGATTTCACTGCTGAGTGATACTGCATTGTACGTAAGTACCACAAGTTCTTTATCCATTTTTCACTTTCTGTGATATTGAACTTGTACGGTAAACGAGGTTCTTGTAAACAGAGGCGTCCCAAACATTGGGGTGGCTGTATCTTTTTGATTTTAATTTCCCTAAGCTATAGGACCATAAGTGGAAGTGCCCTAGGCTCTGTTGCTTTGTTTTTTAGACGTTTCAGGAAACACCATACACTTCTCCCGAGTGTCTGTTGGCAATTTACATCCCGCCCATCAGCATAACAAGGCTCCCAGTTCTCCATGGCCTGTCCTGCCTTTCTGGATTTTACACTTTTTTCAGATGGCCCTTTTGACCGGGGGGAAGTGAGACTTCATTGTAGTGCAGATTTCCTTTGCAAGCTTGCTTGGTTGGCCAAAAAGGGCGTATGCGTTTTTTCCTGAATATATTCAGGAAAAAACGCATACGCCCTTTTTGGCCAAGTGCATCATTGTGGACGTTCTGCCTCTTTTCCTATGCTTTCAATGCAATTCCAGTCTACCTCCTGAAATCGGTTTCCTGCAATTCTGCCCCGCTTTCAAGTCCTCTTGGCAGCCTTACTTCAGTATATTTTTGGATGATAGTTGTCATTTATAACTCTGCAGGTTTGTGAATTACAGTGCCCCTGAGCTCCTTTCTTCAACTCGCTTTCTTGTGAGCTGGCCGCAACACCGCAGGATGGCTTCAGGCCCTAATCTGGTTCCGGCACGGCACGCTGAGCCTTTGGTTATTTCCTCTTCCTGGTGGGAAATGAGAGTTAAATTTGCCCGTCCAGACACCTCCAGCTAGTCTCTCATTGGTTCTCGCTATTCCTGTTCATCTTCCGCAGAAATTGCAAACTGGGCCAAACAGGAGGTTAAAGGCACTGACTCTCCAAGTCGGGAGAGTGTTAGTAAAGCGTCTGGAATGTTGCACCCGAGTACCAGGGTACGAAAACTGAGACATATTTGAACACGTCTCCCGATCACATGGTTGATCATACTCTAGGTTCCACATGCATGTTTTAGCTGAAGGAAGAATACCTTAAACCTGGGTAGTTGAAACCCGTGGAATGGGTACCATGCAATATGACTTCAAAGGGTCTTCATTTGCTCACCGAACCTCTCCAATCCTATCACTGCTGCGTTTATGTCCCTGTACACATGCTTGATTCTCTTTCGGAGACATAGCAATCCATAGGTTTTAAGATACTTAAGAGTCAGGTACATTCTTAGGCGTTTAATATGCGGTGTTGAGTCCATTTCGTTGAGCAAGGAGTAGCTCTTGTCTATTCCATATTTGGCTTAAGGAACTTTATCTGTGCTCATTTCAATCTCTGGTTTTATGCAGCACCCCAACTCACCTTTACCCTTAAACAAGCATAAGTTGGTTTTCTAAATTTGAGACCCTGTTCTGTTCTGTAATTCAGTTCCTGTGTAGCCAAGTTTACATTCCGTGTATTACTGATATCTTATGATGTTTCTTTTTCTGTGTGACTTATTTCAGTTAGAATCATCGTACCTGAATCCACTCATTGTGCTGCTACGGGCCTGATGACATAGATTTCACTGCTGAGTGATACTGCATTGTACGTAAGTACCACAAGTTCTTTATCCATTTTTCACTTTCTGTGATATTGAACTTGTACGGTAAACGAGGTTCTTGTAAACAGAGGCGTCCCAAACATTGGGGTGGCTGTATCTTTTTGATTTTAATTTCCCTAAGCTATAGGACCATAAGTGGAAGTGCCCTAGGCTCTGTTGCTTTGTTTTTTAGACGTTTCAGGAAACACCATACACTTCTCCCGAGTGTCTGTTGGCAATTTACATCCCGCCCATCAGCATAACAAGGCTCCCAGTTCTCCATGGCCTGTCCTGCCTTTCTGGATTTTACACTTTTTTCAGATGGCCCTTTTGACCGGGGGGAAGTGAGACTTCATTGTAGTGCAGATTTCCTTTGCAAGCTTGCTTGGTTGGCCAAAAAGGGCGTATGCGTTTTTTCCTGAATATATTCAGAAAAAAACGCATACGCCCTTTTTGGCCAAGTGCATCATTGTGGACGTTCTGCCTCTTTTCCTATGCTTTCAATGCAATTCCAGTCTACCTCCTGAAATCGGTTTCCTGCAATTCTGCCCCGCTTTCAAGTCCTCTTGGCAGCCTTACTTCAGTATATTTTTGGACGATAGTTGTCATTTATAACTCTGCAGGTTTGTGAATTACAGTGCCCCTGAGCTCCTTTCTTCAACTCGTTTTCTTGTGAGCTGGCCGCAACACCGCAGGATGGCTTCAGGCCTAATCTGGTTCCGGCACGGCACGCTGAGCCTTTGGTTATTTCCTCTTCCTGGTGGGAAATGAGAGTTAAATTTGCCCGTCCAGACACCTCCAGCTAGTCTCTCATTGGTTCTCGCTATTCCTGTTCATCTTCCGCAGAAATTGCAAACTGGGCCAAACAGGAGGTTAAAGGGACTGACTCTCCAAGTCGGGAGAGTGTTAGTAAAGCGTCTGGAATGTTGCACCCGAGTACCAGGGTACGAAAACTGAGACATATTTGAACACGTCTCCCGATCACATGGTTGATCATACTCTAGGTTCCACATGCATGTTTTAGCTGAAGGAAGAATACCTTAAACCTGGGTAGTTGAAACCCGTGGAATGGGTACCATGCAATATGACTTCAAAGGGTCTTCATTTGCTCACCGAACCTCTCCAATCCTATCACTGCTGCGTTTATGTCCCTGTACACACGCTTGATTCTCTTTCGGAGACATAGCAATCCATAGGTTTTAAGATACTTAAGAGTCAGGTACATTCTTAGGCGTTTAATATGCGGTGTTGAGTCCATTTCGTTGAGCAAGGAGTAGCTCTTGTCTATTCCATATTTGGCTTAAGGAACTTTATCTGTGCTCATTTCAATCTCTGGTTTTATGCAGCACCCCAACTCACCTTTACCCTTAAACAAGCATAAGTTGGTTTTCTAAATTTGAGACCCTGTTCTGTTCTGTAATTCAGTTCCTGTGTAGCCAAGTTTACATTCCGTGTATTACTGATATCTTATGATGTTTCTTTTTCTGTGTGACTTATTTCAGTTAGAATCATCGTACCTGAATCCACTCATTGTGCTGCTACGGGCCTGATGACATAGATTTC